>NW_026648120.1:0-97068 GCF_950295315.1 Erinaceus europaeus | reverse complement strand
GGCCCTGGACCAAAACTCTTTATGGGGTGCAGAAGGTGGAAGGTGGTAGTTGCTTTTTTCCCCCCAATTTTAATTCTTTAAAAATATATATATTTATTCCCTTTTGTTACCCTTGTTGTTTTATTGTTGTTGTTGGATAGGACCAAGAGAAATGGAGAGAGGAGGGGAAGACAGAGGGGGAGAGAAAGACACCTGCAGACCTGCTTCACCGTCTGTGAAGCGACCCCCCTGCAGGTGGGGATCCTTATGCTGGTCCTTGCACTTCGCGCCACCTGCGCTTAACCTGCTGTGCTACTATCCGACTCCCCCAATTTTAATTTTTTTTTAAAAAAATTTTATAACACTTTTTTATATTTATTCCCTTTTGTTGTCCTTGTTTTATTGTTGTAGTTGTAGTTGTTGTTGTTGATGTCGTTGGATAGGACAGAGAGAAATGGAGAGAGGAGGGGGAGACAGAGAAGGGGAGAGAAAGACAGACACCTGCAGACCTGCTTCACCGCCTGTGAAGCGACTCCCCTGCAGGTGGGGAGCCGGGGGCTTGAACTGGGATCCTTAAGCTGGTCCTTGCACTTCACAGCGCTTAACCTGCTGCGCTACCACCCGACTCCCCAATTTTAAGTCTTAAAAAAAACTTATTGGGGCTGGACTGTAGTGCAGCGGGTTAAGTCTCCCCTCTTCTCTCAATTTCTGACTTATCCAACAATAGCAATAACAGCAACAACAATGTGGAGAAAAGATGGCCTCCTGGAGCAGTGGATTTGTAGCGCAGGCACCAAGCCCCCTAGATATACCTGGAGGAAAAAAAAAAAAAATGAGGCCAGAGCATTGTTCTGGGGTCTGAGACTTCAGGTATAAAAGGCCTGAGCTCTAAACTTTAAGCCAACTCCCTGGCTCCTACTTAGCTCTTTAACCTGCCCGGTCCCCACCGCCACTGAAAGGGGAGCCCCAAGGAGCTGGCAGGTCTGCTAGAGGTGGGAGTCAGATTCCTCAGCCCTAACCATCAGTTTGCTTTGCCCTCACCTCCCTTGCACCTTGCCAGCTGGTGGCAGAATTCTTGGTGGTTTTCTGTCCCTGATCACTCAGTACCTCGGGTAGCAATCCCCATTCTGCTGCCACCCCATTCTGCTGGACATGCACTTCCTGGCTTGACCTTCAGTCCTGAGATCAGCACTGTGGTTCCTTTATTTATTTGTGGGGGGTGAGGGGAGGGAGGGGTGGGAGAGAGAGAGAGCTAGAGTATCACCCAGGCATATGCAGTACCAGGGATCAAACTTGGAATCTCAGGTTTGAGAGTTCAAAGCTTTATGCACTGCGCCACCTTCTGGGCCTTTTATTGTTTAAAGATTTATTGGTATGGAGTCAGTGCTTCCTGCACTGGGATCTCACCACTTCCATGCTGCTTTTTCACTCAGAAACAAAGTGGGTGGGTGAGGATAGATAGCCTAATGGTTAGGCAAAGACACTCTTGTGCCTGAGGCTCTAAAGTCTCAGGTTCAATCCCCTGTACCGCCATAAGCCAGAGCTGAGCAGTGATGTCAAAGAAAAGAAAAAGTGGTCTGGGAGGTGGCGCAGTGGATAAGCATCGGACTCCCAAGCATGAGGTCCTGAGTTCAGTCCCCAGCAGCACACGTACCAGAGTGATGTCTGGTTCTTTCTCTCTTCCTATCTTTCTCATAAATAAATAAAATAAAAAAAAAAAAAGAGAGAGGGACCAGGCAGCGGCGCACCTGGTTGAGTGCACATGTTGTAATGCTCAAGGAGCTGGGTTCAAGCCCCCGGTCACCACCTGCATGGGGAAAGCTTTACAAGTGGTGAAGCAGGGTGGTAGATATCTCTCTGTCTCTCGCCTTCTCTTTTGCCCCCTTCCCTCTCAATTTCTGGCTGTCTCCCATAAATAAATAAAGATTTAAAAAAAGAAAGATAGCATAAGGATCTCGGTTGGGGCCCCCACCTCCCCACCTTTAGGGGAGTCGCTTCACAAGTGGTGAAGCAGGTCTGCAGCAGTCTTATCTTCCTTTCCCCCCCTGTCTTCCTCTCCTCTCTTGATTTTTCTCTGTCCTATCCAACAACATCAATAAGCACAACAATGTTAAACAACAAGGGCAACAAAAGGGAAAATAAATTAAATATTAAAAAAGAAAGAAAAAGGGGTCGGTGGTGGTGCACCTGATTGAGCACACAAGTTAGAATGCACAAGGACCGGAGTTCGAGGCCCCTGTCGCCACCTGCGGGGGGGGGGGGGGGTGTTTTGCAAGTGTTGCAGGTGTGTCTCACTTCTCTCCCTCTCTCTCTCCCATCCTCTCGATTTCTAATTGTCCCCATCAACTGAATAAAGATTATCAAAAAATTACAAGCAAAGAAACAGAAAGATACCACAGCACTGCAGCCTCCCTGGATGCCGACACACTCCCACATGATACCAGGCTCGAAGCCCCGGGGCCGAGACATGGCAGAGGATGCGTGTCCTGTGGGCTGAGCTACGCTTCTGGCATTTATCTATTGATGAAAGACGGTGAGAACCAGAACAGAGTGCCACTCTGCCGCATGAGATGCCAAGGACTGAACTCTGGGCCTCATAGGGGCAAAGCCAACACTTGACCCGCTCTGCTGACACCTGGCCCTCGTTTAACGAGTTCAATCCCTGGCATCCGCGCTGCGCTGGCAGTGCCGGGGCGCATGCATCCGAGACCGGTGCTGTCCCAGTGCCCTTCTCAGGCCAAGTGACCTCAGGTCCAGTGCTCCCGATCGTCGCTTTGCTGCCTCCCAACTGGGGGAGGGGGCGATGGCCAGACAGGCCTGGACAAGGGGGCCCCTCATTCTGGGGCTGCGCCCAAGCCCATGAGCCCCGTGCATGTGTCTGGGGGGAGGCTGGCAGGGACGCCCCATCCTAACGGGAGAGGGAACCTGCTCAAGGTCACCGTCAGAGTGCACAGCCCGGCCTCCCTGAGAGCACCAGCTCGGTGCGTGGGGATGCTGGATGCAAAAGGAGGTCAGGGTCGCTGCGGGAGAGGTTGGGGGCGACGCAAAATGGAGCTCCCTGCGGGCACCTGGAACCACACGACGTTAACGTCACCTCGGCCGGAAGTGCCTTGGGCCCTTTCGGAAATCACTTTCACCTTACCTTGGCCGCCGCGGCACAACCGGAAGTGACGGTAGTCACGTGGTGGGGCGGAGTCAGAGACCGGCCCGCCCCGCCGGCGTGTGGCAGAGGAGTGGCGCCGGCCAATAAGGGCGGGCGGCGTGGCCCGCCTGCTAGCAACCGGGACGCGCCTGCGCAGAGGCGGCGGCCGGCTGGGCTTGACTCCGGGGGCGCGGCGAGGAGGTGAGCGGGGGGCCACAGCCCGGGCTGGGGGAGCCGGGGTGCCAGAGGGCAGGCTGGACCGAGCCGAGCGGGGGCGGGCCGGGGCTCCGCGGGCCGAGGAGTGCTAGGTTGCGAGCACACCGAGAGCCGGGGTCGGACGGTCCGGGGATGCCGCAGGGGGAGGGCGCTCACGGCGCGCAGGGCGGGGCCTCGGAGCCGGTGCCGCCGAGGGGCGGGGCTCCAGAATCGGGGGCGGAACCACGGCTGCCGGGGGGCGGGGCCTGGGCGTTGGGGGAGGAGCTGGAGCCGGGGGAGGGCGGGGCCTCGAGTGCGGAGGCCGCGGGGGGCGGGCCCCGGGGGCGAGGGGCGGAGCTCCCGGCGCTGAGGGGCGGGGCTGCCGTTCGGGAAGCGGAGCCCAGTGCCGCCGGGGGCGGGGCTTCGGGCCCGGAACCACGCCCTCCGGAGGGCGGGGCCAAGGAGCCCGGCGCCGAGTCCGGCCCAGGTAGTGGCCCGGGGCGTCCTCGCGGGGGCGGCCTCCGTGGAGGGCGGGCCTGGGGCCGCGGGCGGCCTCGAACTCCCCCGGGGGAGGTGGTGTGGGTGGAGCGGGCGAAGCGGGCCCCGGATACGGGGCCCATCTGGGTGCCCCGGAGGCCCCCGAGAGCCCAGAGCTGGGGCGGTGCCCCGGGCGGAGGCGCAGGGTCGGCCTGGGGGCTACCCCCGGAGGACCGGGACTCCCCGGAACCACCCAGCGGCGACGTGTGGGTGCCCCGGGGCCGGCCCCCCGCAGAGGTGTGGGTGTGCTGGGCGGGGGGCAATTGGGTGTGGCGCGAGTGGGGCCGCCCGGTGGAGGCGGCCTCGGTGCAGGCAGACAGAGTGTGGACGCTGCAGAAAGGGGCGGGCGGGAACTGAGAGCTGGCGCTGGGGCTCGGGAGGGAAGGTGGGCCTGGGGGTGCGCGGAGGGGCGGGGCCCTGGCTGCTGTGGCCTCCCCTGGCCCCCTCCCCCGCTGCTGGGCTCTTCCGGCAAGCCCCCTTCTCACTGGACTGGTAAGTGTGGCCGCTGAGCCGGGGGCGGGGGGCCGCTGCCGGGCAGGAGGTGGAGGCCTCCTCGCCCTGCCATCGTCCCATGCCCTGCCCCGCGGCTTGGGGTCTGTGTCCGCAGAGACATGAGGCTGAGCTGGATTCTGACAGTGCTGTCCTGCCTGAGCGCCCTGGCCACGGCTGTGGGGGCCGAGGGCAAGAGGAAACTGCAGATCGGGGTCAAGAAGCGGGTGGACCACTGTCCCATCAAGTCGCGCAAGGGGGACGTCCTGCACATGCACTACACGGTGAGGGCCGGTCACCCCCACCACCAAGGTGAATGACCTTGGGCCTGCCCGGCCTCTGCTCCCCCACCATGCTCTCCACCCGGGATGCCCAGACTGGCCCTTTCTGGCGGAGGCTGCCCGTGCTGGCGGGCGGGTTGAAGGGGAGAGAGGCGGCGGCGACGATCGATCGCGGGGTGGCAGACGAAGCTTCCCGCTCACCGCCTGCTCCTGGTCCCGCAGGGGAAGCTGGAAGATGGCACGGAATTTGACAGCAGCCTGCCTCAGAACCAGCCCTTCGTCTTCTCCCTGGGCACGGGCCAGGTCATCAAGGGCTGGGACCAGGGGCTGCTGGGGTGAGTGGGGGCCCTGGCTGTGGCCCAGGAGGTGAAGTGCGGGAGGCAGGCCCCGGGGTAAGGTGGGATGGGATGCAGGGACAGCGAGGCTGGGCGCTGCCACGTGCGGAACACACGCTGTCTTGCAGGATGTGTGAGGGGGAAAAGCGGAAGCTGGTGATCCCGTCTGAACTGGGTAAGAGGCCCTTCCGGAGCAGGCTGGGGGAGTTCCGGGCGTCTGGGGCCTGGGGCAGGCTGGCCAACACCCCGAGTCCCTTCCTTTGAGCTCATGTCACTAGCTCGTGCCAGCAGTGGACAGGGCAGGACCCCAGTGCCCACCCCCCCTTGCCCCCTCCCCCTCCCCCATCACACCTCCTCCATCTTCGCATGGGCAGAAGCCCATCCTCAGCCTGGCCCTGCTCACTGTCGTTTCTTTGTGTCTTTGACAGGCTACGGAGAGCGGGGAGCCCCCCCCAAGATCCCAGGTAATAAAGCAGCCGTCTTCCCCCTCCCCGCCCCTCTCCCTGCAGCCCTGGGTCTCACCTCTCCCCACTTCTCCTGCAGGTGGTGCGACCTTGGTGTTTGAGGTGGAACTGCTCAAGATTGAGCGCCGGTCGGAACTGTAGCCCAGCTTTGGGGGGAGGCGGGGGGCGCCAGGGACCAGACTGTTCACAAAAATACCCTTAAAACCCCAGAATGCGAGCCTGTGTTTACTTGTGTACCCAACAGATCACAGTCCCAGGGTGCAGATGGGGAGAGGCCGGGTGGCCCCGCCCAGTGGAGCAAAGCGATGCTCCTGTCTGCTGATCTCCACACCCTCCACCCGCCCTCCCTCCAGCTCTCCAGCGGCTCCTCCTGGTCTAGGAACCAGCACTGGGCCATCACCATGGCTACATGGCCCTCAGGAAGGCCTGTGGTCACCTGGGGAGCACTGAGCTAGCAGCAGCCTGACACCCCCCCACCCCCAGCCAGAGGCATCACTGCCTGACTTTATCAAAGCGCGCCACAAGTCAAGACAAAACCACAAAAAGTCCCATCAGTTTAATAACAATAAAAAACCCCAAAAGTGTAAAACTGAGGGGCGGGGAAGGGGCCCCTGAATCAGGGGCACGGGGAGCCCCGTTCAGTGGCACCAGGCCTGGCCGCAGGGCTCCCCAGTATTGCTGTTGCTACGAGGTTGGGGGGGCAGCGATTGTCCTGTGGGAGCCACCGGTCACCTGGGTCGGGGCCCCTCACTTCTTCTGGGGTGTGCTCAGTTTCTGCATGCCCCGGATCTTGTCCAGCAGGCCAGAGATGAAGGCCTGGGGAGGGGGGACATCAGGAAGGTGAGAGCCCCTCTCCCAGGCTGGAGGCTCCCACACTTGCTCCCCACCCTTGGGGGGAAGCCAGGGAGCTGACTTACCTCAGTGGGTTTGTAACAGTCAACCAGCAGCTCCTGGAGGGATGGAACAGTACCTGTGAGTTCTCTGGAAGGGGGGTTCACCGACCCCCACTTTGCACGGGACTGGAGGGGGCCCACAGCACTCAACAGCTGCTCCTTTGCCCCAATTTAACTGAGGTGAAAGCGGAGGTCCTGGGACGCAGGGCTGGGTGAGTCAGGTCTGGCTGCAAGACCCCTGCCCAGCCCCCCTCACCTTGACCCTGGCAGCCCGCGTGTCGTCACCCTCCATGTCCAGAAGCTCGTCCACGTCTATCTCCAGCTCCGGGATCTCCTCTTCCTGAGGGAAGGGTGGGCACTGAGCTGGCAGAAGCGGGGCGGCTCTCTGGCCACCGCAGGCCCAGCCAGCCCTCTGCCCAGCAGACAGCAGCAGCTGCTCCAAGGAAGAAAACAGGCCTGGCCATGCCAAGGCAGAGTGCCCGATGGGGGCGAGGTTTCCTGTCTGCCGCCGGGCACCCCGGGTGCCAGACAGCCAGGGCCGGTGGATCCTGCAGATGTGCCTCCCCCTTTCCAAGGGCCCCTCATCCATCCCAGCAAGAGCACAGGTGGGGCCAGCTGTCCCGGCCCATCATAGCCCCTCCCCCAAACACCTGTCACAGCTTCCCGCAGGGAGCAGGAGGAAGTGTAGGGTGAGGGGTCGCAGACAAGACCCCTGGCTGGTGAAGGGGAAACAAAGAGCCCATGCTCTGCCCGGGGAGGGGGTGCTCGCCACCCCTCCCCCCAGGAAGCGCCTCTCCGGTCCGGGCCCAGCTGCATTCCAGGGACGGGCCGGGGTTGGCGGGCAGGGCTAGCCCACTCCCCCCACCCTGCCCCGGGGGCCCTGAGTCACCGTTTGAGCAAGGACGGAGTCACCGGGTGGAGCAGCGGGCAGGACCGGCCCCGCGGGGGCAGCGCGGCCCCCAAAGCGCGCCCGCGCCCCCCGCCGACCCGGGGTGGTGGTGGTCCGAGGGTGGCGGGTCCGAGCGGCGGAGGGGGCAGGAGGGACTCGAGTGGGACGGGAAGGCGCCGGGGGCGGGGAGCGCGGGGCTCGGGTGACAGGGTCCCGGGCACACACCTGGCAGTCGTAGAGGCGGGTGAGCTGCTCCAGGATCCACTCCTCCAGGTTGAGGCGCTTCCTCAGCTCCTTGCGGTCGTACTTGACCGTGACCTTCCCCTGGCGCCTCACCGGGCCGTCGTCGTCCGCGCCGCCCGGGCCCTCGCCCGCTGCCCCGGGGGGGCTCTGGAAGTAGACGCGGGGCCCTGCGCCGCCACCGCCCGGCCCGGGGGCCGGGGCCGCCAGCGCCGCGCCCCCTGCGGGGCCGCTGTCCGCCATGGCGGCCGCCGGGGCCACGTGCGCGCGTGGGGTCCCTCCCTGCGCCGCCGCCTCCGGGACGCCCGCCGGCTGGCTCCGGGCCGCCGGCTCGGGGTTAGCTCGTGGGGTCGGCTCCGCGCGGTTCCGCGGCGTGGGCGGCGGCGGGGGCACCCGGGGGCAGCTGCAGCATGCGGAGCCCCCGGGCCTGGCTGGCCGCGCCCCGCCCCCTCCCCGCGATCGCCCGCCTTTGTCCCCCGCGGCCGCCGCCCGAGCCGCCGCCGCCGCCGCCGCCGCCGCCTTCTCTGTCTGCGCGCGGCCCCGCCCCCCGACCACACCCCCTTAAAGGGCCAGGCCCGCGTTGGCCGCGCCGCCCCGCCACTCGCCACTCGCGGGGACCGCGGGGAGCGTCTGTCGCCGCCTCCGCGTTAACCTTTCCCACGCCGGAGCCCCAAACCCGGACGTCAAACCCGGCACTTGTGGGGGCATCCTAGCGGCCGGTCCTCCTCGCGGCGGACACCGAGGCCGTGTGAACATGGAGAATGGAGAGGTGTGGGCACTGTGGGGGGCGGGGGCCCGGGGCGCGCTGACCCCCCATTTCTGGATCCTACTGCCGCTGGCCAGCGGGGGGCGAGCCGGCTTCGCGGCGCGGACAGACACGTGGACCGCGGGACCGGAGTGGAGGAGGCGGGCAGGAACGGCCCAGGCCGCCCCGCTTCCTCTCGCGCCCTCCTCTTCGGGGTCCCGAGCCCCTCAAAGCCGGAAGGGAAGACGGAGAGCCGAGTCCGCCCGGCGGCCAGAAGGGCCAGACCCCAGCAGCCACCTCCCACCCCAAGATGGCGGCGGCGAAGGGGATCCTGGGAAGTGTAGTTCCGGGGGCGCGGCCCCTCGTGGCTGGCCCAGCCCGGCGGGATGGCGCAAGAACTTTTGGGGGGACGCCCTCGTCGGGCTTGCCTGGGCCGGGAGAGGCCTTCCGCACCCTGCAGCCTCCGCGTGTACAAAGGAGGAAGCGCAGGGAGCGGGGACGTGGGGAGTCGACAGGCATGCCCTTCCAGTTAATAAGAGCGGCTGACCCAGAGCAGCATTTTATGAAGTCGGTTCCACGCCATGGGCCCCCACACGGGCCGCCTCCAGGTCCTGGTCCCCATCTCCCAGGCTCTTCCTTGTCCCACGTCTCCGAAGCAGGTTGCATTTCCACTCTGGCTATTCCTCACCTGCTTCTTGTGTCTGCTTCCAGTAGTCAGTCTGTCATTCATTCACGCACTGTCTGTCTCCTGCTTCCAGACCGGGAGCTCGTCCCGCTGCGGGGTCTCCGACCCACGCGAGTCTGCACAGATCGCGGCCTCTCGCGCACGGGCGGCTCCCTCTTGGCCTCTCATTTCCTCAGAAGCATGTGGCGAAGCTGAACCAGGAAAAGGCACAGTGGGTCCAAGGGTTGCAACCCAAAGGCTGGTGAAGTCTCAGGCTCCATGGAGACAGCTTTGCCCATGAACCCAGCGTGCAACCCCCCACCGCCCCACGCCCATCCTCATGCAAAGTCTACACCACCGCGTCCCCACTCACCTAGGTACCTGAATGAGATTGGGCTGCGCCTCCCGTGTTTCCACAGATAGCTAGCTCACCTTTGCTACCCCAGGCCTCAGCCTTGCAGACAGACGCCCCCCCCCCTTCCATCCCCACCACCGGAGAAGCCCTCTGAGGCAGTGGTGGTTCAGAGTGAAGGAGCTAGCCAGCGACGCGGTGGACGTGCGACCCAGGCGTCCCTGCTTCTGGGAGGGTGAGGGAGGCTTCCAGTTCCCGCTCATCCAGGCCACACCGAGCTAGCTGATGCCTCCTGGGGCCCCAGTCCAGCATCTGACCTTCTCTTCCACCACCACCCCCCATAACCCCAAGGGCCGACCTTTGCTCTTACAGATGGGGGGGGGGAGCCCCACCCTTTCCTTAGGGAGCCCCACCTCAGGCCTGCCTCTGGCTCTGGGCCTGGGCTGATAGAGGCGACTCACCCAAGTTCAAATTCCCCAGCACACCCCACTCACTTTCTTTTCACTCACGCTCTCGAGCACTGATTTGGGCCTTGCTAACTCCTAGTTATGGGGGTGGGAGGGGGAGGTGGGTTTCTTGAGAGGATATGGTGTCTGGGGTGGTCACAATAATCAGGGTGCTGGCTCAACTCTGCCCCCTCCCCCCCCCCATGCAGTGGTCCTGAGCAGTGTGACCTTCCTGTCCCTCTCCCCCTCAGTGAAGATCTTTGGGGTCCTGTCCAAATGTCTGGGTCCACTGTGGGGTTCTTTGAGAAGATACTCCCTCAACCCTCCACCTATGCACCCCCGTCGATTCCTGAGCAGACGCCCCTGTTTACCCAGTCCCTTTCCAGGGCCACCCACCCCGAGGGCGGTTAGTAAAGAGAGCCTGGGTGGCCTGCAGCCTTTCCAGAGCTCGGAGCTGAAGGGCTGGGCCTGAGACGTGGGCCCTTTACCTGCTCTCTGTCTCTTCCAAGGAGCTGAACAGCCCCATCCCGGGACCAGACTGCGGCTGCACCCACTCTCCTCACCCTTCCAGGCTCCCCCCAGCTCCCCCTCCCTTTCATCTAAGGCGGCTTTCTTTTTTTTTTTTTTTTTTTTTTATTTAAGAAAGGATTAATTAACAAAACCATAGGGTAGGAGGGGTACAACTCCACACAATTCCCACCGCCCAATCTCCATATCCCACCCCCTCCCCCGATAGCTTTCCCATTCTCTAGCCCTCTGGGAGCATGGACCCAGGGTCATTGTGGGTTGCAGAAGGTAGAAGGTCTGGCTTCTGTAATTGCTTCCCTGCTGAACAGGCATTGACTGGTCGGTCCATATTCCCAGTCTGCCTCTCTCTTTCTCTAGTAGGGTGGGTCTCTGGGGAAGCTGAGCTCCAGGACACATTGGTGGGGTCTTCAATCCAGGGAAGCCTGGCCGGCATCCTGATGACACCTGGAATTAAGGCGGCTTTCAGTGCCTCCTCAGAGCAGCAGCACAGGGAGGATCCAGTGGGCCACGGCCGCTCCCTTAGCCAAGGGTAGAGGCCGGAAAGTCGCTCCTTTCCGCCATTACTGCTTGCCGAGAAACTGTTAGCACCATCGAGCCTTGAGAAAGCCTCTAATGGGGGCTGCCCTGGCTGGCCTCAGGGGACTCAGGAGTGGGGGCAGGGAGGGGAGAAGAGAGTGCAGGCCCAGGAAGCTGGCTGCCATCCTCTCTGCGGAGAAGCACCCCACCCAAGGCCAGGAGCCCACAGCTCAGTCCCCCGAGCTCAGCTGGGACCCTTTCTCTGCCAGCTGCTCTGTGCCCCTCCTTCCTCCTCTGGCAGCCCCCAAGCCCGGCTTTCGAGTCAGCGCTGCGTCCTCCATTTGCGTGACCGGAGACGGAGGCCCAGCCGGAGACTTGGTTCTGCCAGGAGACTCGAACCCGGGTCTTAGGGAGCAAAGGCCAGTCTCCATCCTACAAGGCCCTGCCCAAGGGCCCTGGGCTCCCTGGGTCTCAGACCTTCAGTGAGACAAGATGAGGATCAATGATCCTGTCCCCCTTTCTCAAGGTCAAGGAGCTGGGCTTCAAGTCAAAGGACTGACACCCTCCTCCGCGGCTGTGTGACCTTGGGCGAGTCTCTTCCCCTCTCTGGGCCTCCAGTGGAGATAATGATCAAGGTGCAGGCAGAGAGCTTCGGCCAAAGGCAAACACTCCTCAGGTTCTAGCTGGTGTCCCATGAGGCTGCCCAATGCCAGACAGGGCTCCCCGGGGGGTCTGGGAGCCTGGGGCCAAGGGGCCAGCAGGGGCCCCCCTCCCTGCCTGCCCCCTCCTCCCCCAGAAGCAGCTCCATCTTTTCTGGGTTTCTAGGTGACTTGGCTGGCCCCTCTGGATGAGTTCTACTTTAAACCTGCTGCTGCTACAGTCTCTGGATTGGGGGGGCTCCCACAGGGGCCCCCGGGCAGGAGCCCCTCCCCAGTCAAGCCCTGCAGGAGGGGCCGCAGCCCCCATCCATCCAATGCCCATGCGCCAACCTGCCCCCCTTGACAGGGAGGAAGATTTCAGGACAGACACCTGCTGTGGGCGGGCCCCCTCATGAGCCTCCCTCGTCCCGGACACCCACCAGGCAGCTGACTCCTTCTGGCAAGGAACCAGGTGCCCCCTGGGCGGTGTTCAGTTGGGAGCCCGAAGGAGACACTGGGGTCTGCAGCCCCAGAAGGGGGCTGTTCCAGGACTGCCTCTGGAAAGCTAGGATGCTCGGGGGCCCTCAAAGGAGGCGCAGCGCCTGCTCCCAGGGCTAGTGTGTGTGTGTGTGTGGGGGGGGCGCCTGCCCGCAGGAGGCCCATTAGCTGCCTAAGTGCTCCCAGGGAGGGGGCCTGCGCTGCAGCAGGAGGGGTGAGGCGAGGTGAGGGCTGAGACGGGGTGGGAGTGGCTTTCGCTGCACTGAGCTGAGTGCGGAAGGGAACAGGCTCTGCACCCCAAGTCTGGCCTTAGGAGAAAACCCCCACACCAGTCTCAGGCTATCAGATTTGGACGTTAGTGTATTCACCCAGGTCGGTCTTCCTTAACGCCCTCATCACTCATCTCCTCCAGCTGCACCCCAACATCCCCCTGCCCCCAAGCAGAGCCCGAGAGGATCCAGCCGAGCCCCGAGTCCGCCAAGTGCTGGGGCGCCCGCAAGCCTCGGCCCCAGTGCCCGCTCCCGCTGCAGTCGCCGCCCCGGCCGCCAGGGGGCGCCGACGCGGGAGCGGGCGGGGCTGCCCGGGCCCCGCCCCCCGCCCCGCCCCGCCCGGGGCCCCGCCGAGTCTCGGTCTGTCCGGGACGGACTGGCGGACAGACTGGCGGGCGGGCGCTGACGCCGCGGGGCCGGAGCGGGCCGCGGGGGAGCGCGCCGAGGCTGCAGCGGCGCCGTCCGTCGGTCCCCGTCGGGGCTCCCGGGGTCCCGCCCCGCCCCCGCGGCCATGGCGGGCGCCAGGCCCGGCGTCCACGCGCTGCAGCTGGAGCCGCCCGCCGTGGCGGAGACCCTACGGCGCGGGAGTAAGTTCATCAAATGGGACGAGGTAAGCGCGGGGGGCCCCCTGCCCCGTCCAGTTCCGGGGGCTCCCTCCCTCCAGCGCGGCCGGGCGCCGGGCACCCCGAGTCCCGCCAGGGATGGCCGCGCGGGGCCCCCCCAGCCCTGCCCGCCTGTGATCCGGAAACTTGAGTCCCCATCGTCCCCGCGAGGAAGACTGGGGCCCCCACCTCTGCTCTCCGGCTCTGCAGCCTCGACCCGCCCGGAGACTTTGCACCCCAATAAATCCCGGCCCCCCTTTTCTCACTCGCACTTCCTGCCGATATCATTCTGAACATCCCCCCCTGCACTCACCGGGTCCCCACAGTCGTGCTGGGGGAGCCGGACTCTGGCCCAGAGCACCCCATTCATCACTTTCTCATCCTCTGCGGCCGCTGTCCTGCTTCTGCCCCGCAGCCCAGCCACCGCTCGGGTGGGAGCACCAGGTCCTCCCCCCCCTCCCCCCCGTAGTGGAGACTTTGCCCCCCAAGTTCGTCCACCCTTGGGGAACTTTCCTTTCCACTCCTTGGCATGGGGGACTTTGAAACTCCATAAATCCTGCCCCCCTCTTTATCTACCTGCCCTGCCCAGGTGCTTCCGTGATGCCCCCGCCCTCACCTGAGGTCCCCAGAGGTCCCGCGGCCTCCACCGCAGCCTGGGCCCCGGCCCCCTGGGCCTTCGCCCGGCCTGCCCGAGCTTCCCCGCTCCTCCCGGGTCAGGCCAGAGGCCTGGAAGACCCGGCGCCTTTCCGGCTGGGTGGGGCGGGTAGGCGTGGGGGCCGGGGGAGGGGCCGGGGGCGGGGCCTCTGGCGGCAGGTGTGCGATGGTGGGGTGCCCTGGCACCCCCGCGAGGCCGGGACAGACCCTTCCCCCAGGGCGGCCCGAAGGGAAAAGTTTCGCCTTTTCCTTGCTGTGTGATAAACCCAAATAAGGAAGTGGGAGCAGGGAGAGGGCCCTGGGGGTGGGGTGGGGGTTCCTGAACTGGATGAGGCTGGAGAACCTGGGGGTCTCAGAGCTGCCTTCCAAGACCAGACCCCTGAGGACCCGGCCAGGACAGGCTCTGGGGGCAGCACCCACAAGACTGTCCCCTCATGATTCTGGGGTGGGGCTGAGCCCCAGGGCAGGGCTGAGGGCCCCAGAGAGGGACTGTGGGTGGGGGTGTCCTCCTCGGGAGGCTCCGGAGGCCTAAGCACCCCCAAAGTTCTGGGACCCCGTCCCCTCGGCCCCATCCAGATCAGCATCCCTCCTCTGTAGCAGTCTGAGATATGGGCGGGGCAGGCTCAGTCCACGGCTCCAGAAGGGAAACTGAGTCTGGAAAGGGGTGACTGAGCTCAGGCCCCACGCTAGGGTCGGCTTCTGGGTCCTGACTCCCTGCTCCCCAGGAACTTCCCGGGGACTCCCATGTCCCGTGCCTCAGTCTCTCAGGCTGTAGCTCTGAAGAACGACAGCGCCTCCTGCAAGGCTGGTTGGGGGACTCAGCCGGCTCCAGGGTCCCCTGTGCTGAGCCCCACCGGCTTGGTGTGACAGCTGACATCACCAGACAGCGAGCGGCCTTTGGGGTGCGAGGTTGCGAGCTGGGGTGGGGTGGGGGCGCTTTGTGTGTCCTGCCTGTGGCCAGCGGGTCCTTCTGAGGCCCCACACACAGCCTGGCCACCAGTGACCCTGCCTGGCTGGTGTCCCTGAGTCACACGGGGTGGCCTTGGCACTGTGCCAGGGGCCGGGCCCTTGGCAGAAAACGGGGCCAGTGAGCTGGGGAGGGAGGCAGGGGAGAAGGCCGAGGTGACCGTCTGCCCTCCCCTTCTGGGGGGATCCCGGCTATTCTGTGGAGAGGAGTGAGCGTGGAGGTTGTGGGGCTCCAGTGGGGCGATGGACTTTGGGGCAGAGGGAAGGGGGTGTCTGGTTGTCACCAGTCAGTCCCCCAGGGACACAGAGGGAGGGGTGGGGAGCTCGGCCCCCCAGATGTGATGTGCTGTGTTGAGTAACGGGGGCTTGGGGAGCTCTCAGGCTTTCTGGGGAAACCAGGTGCAAGCTGGGGGGTCTGGGGAGTGTACCCCCAGGAGGTAAGCCAGGGAAGGAGGAAAAAGGTGATGGTGCGAAAGTTAAAGGGGGCCGAGGGGCTCTGGGGCCCCAGTGACAGACGGCAAGGCCAGGCTGGGTCCTGAGGGTGGAAGGCTGTGGAGGCCGGCCGAGGCTGCCCGTCCACTTCCCAGACCATTCCGTTCTCAGGAGGCCTCCAGCCGCAACCTGGTGACTCTCAGAGTGGACTCCAGTGGCTTCTTCCTGTACTGGACGGGACCCAACATGGTAAGCCCCCCCCTCATGGGTGGGGCCCAGCTTCCAACTGACCACTCCCATGCCTTGCTGGACGGGAAGTGCTAAGGGCAGGGGCCATGGCTGGGGTCACAGAGCAGGGGGTGACCACTCCCTGGCCTGAAGGAGACCCCGAGAGCTCTCTGACTGCCCCGGCATCTGCTTCCCTAGGAGGTAGACACACTGGACATCAGCTCCATCAGGGACACACGGACCGGCCGCTACGCCCGCCTGCCCAAGGTGAGGGGGAGCCTGGCTGGAGGGAGGAGCCGGGCCATAGGGTGTGAGGGGCACCCCTGCTCACCTTTGGGTTTGTCGGCTCAGGACCCCAAGATCCGGGAAGTGCTGGGCTTTGGGGGTCCTGATGCCCGAATGGAGGAGAAGCTGATGACGGTGGTGGCCGGGCCAGACCCTGTTAACACGACGTTCTTGAACTTCATGGCCGTGCAGGACGACACCGCCAAGGTGCGGGACCTTTTCTTTTTTCATTTCTTTATTGGGGGATTCATGTTTTACACTCAACAGTAAATACAGTAGTTTGTACATGCATAACGTTCCCCAGTTTCCCATTTAACAATACAACCCCCACTAGGTCCTCTGTCAGGTGTGGGACCTCTTGTCAGCCCTTCTGTTATTAAAAAAAAAAAATTGGGGTCAGGAAGTGGTGCACGTTACCATGCTCAAGGACCTGGGTTCAAGGTTCCCGTCCCCACAAGCTGGGGAGGGTGGCGGGGGGGGGGGGAGGCTGAGGTGACCGTCTGCCCTCCCCTTCTGGGGGGATCCCGGCTATTCTGTGGAGAGGAGTGAGCGTGGAGGTTGTGGGGCTCCAGTGGGGCGATGGACTTTGGGGCAGAGGGAAGGGGGTGTCTGGTTGTCACCAGTCAGTCCCCCAGGGACACAGAGGGAGGGGTGGGGAGCTCGGCCTCCAGATGTGATGTGATGAGTAATGGGGGCTTGGGAAGCTCTCAGGCTTTCTGGGGAAACCAAGTGCAAACTGGGGGGTCTGTGTTATAAAAGCTATAGCACAGGTATCTTTTTTATTTTTTAAATTTACCAGAGCCCTGCTCAGCTCTGGCTTATGGTGGTGTGGGGATTGAACCTGAGACTTTAGAGCCTCATGCATGAGAGTCTCTTTGCATAACCATTATGCTATCTACCCCTGGCTCCACCCCCCCATTTTTTTTTTTTTGCCTCCAGGGTTATCGCTGGGACTCAGTGCCTGCACTACAAACCCACTGTTCTTGGAGGCCATTTTTCCCATTTTGTTGCCTTTGTTGTTACTGTTATTGTAGGTATTGGTATTGCTGTTGTTGTTGGATAGGACAGAGGAAAATTAAGAGAGGAAGGGAAGACGGGGAAAGAAAGACACCTGCAGTCCTGCTTCACTGCTTGTGAAGCGACCCCCCTGCAGGTGGAGAGTCGGGGGCTCAAATCGGGATCCTTATGCTGGTCCTTGCACTTTGTGTCATATGTGCTTAACCCACTGCACTACCACCCACCCCCCCTGCTCTTTTTTATATTATTTTTATTTGTTATTGGATAGAGACAGAGAAGTTGAGAATGGAGGGAGGGGTAGAGAGAGGCTGAGAGACACCTGCAGCCCTGCTTCACCACTCATGAAGCTTTCCCCCTGCAGTTGGGGACCAGGGGCTTGAAACTGGGTCCTTGGGCACTGTAATGTAAGTGCTTAACTAAGTGCGCCACCTCCTGGCCCCTGTCTCTCTTTCTCCCCCTCTCTTTCTCTCTGTCTCTATCAGAAAAAGAAAATAGAATGGCCACCGGGATACAGGTGGATATCCTGTAAACACCAAGCCTCAGCAATAACCCTGCTGGCAACAAATAAATAATAAAGAAACATTATGTGAATAAAAGTTGTGTAGGGGCCAAGTGGTGGCATAGCTGGTGAAGCTGTGTGAGGACTGGGGTTCATGCCTACAGTCCACACTTGCAGGGGCACACTTGACAAGTAATCTGCTCTATATCCCCCTCTCTCTCTTTTTCTCTACCAAAGAGGAGGAAAGAAAAGGCAGTTGGGAGCAATGGAGTTGTGCAAGCCCGGAGCCCCAGTGAGAAGCGTGATGGGGAAATAAATAAATAAACTTCTGTATTAATTTTTACTAATGGGAGTGACTAGGACGCCACTCAGCCCTGGCCTATGGTGGTGCCGAGGACTGAACGTGGCACATCAGAGCCTGAGGTAGGGGCGTCTGCTGCAGAACCGTTATGCTGTGTCCCCAGACACACTTTGTTTTTAATTTAATTACTTACAAGAGACACTGGATATTCAGTGCTAGAGCAGGGGGTAGATAGCGTAATGGTTATGCACAGAGACTCTCATGCCTGCCTGAGGCTCCAAATTCCCAGGTTCAATCCCCTGTACCACCATCAGCCAGAGCTGAGCAGTGCTCTGGTTTAAAATAAATAAATGAATAATGATTTGCAGTGCTGGGGATGGACACAGACACTGTTTCTCCCTACGGCTGAGACACCTCTCTGGTACTTTGCCGCCCCCCCCCCCCCCCCATTTTTAAGTTTTCCTTTTTTATTTTTATCAGACCCCTGCTCAGCTCTGGCTTATGGTACTGCAGGGGACTGAACCTGGCACTCTGAAGCCTCTGTCATAAGAGTCTCTTTGCATAACCATTATGCTACCCTCCCCCACCCCTCCTCTTCCCTCTTTTGAGGGGTGGGGGAGCAAGAGCACAGCTCTGGTGCCTGACTTTGGGGATCAAACTGGGAGCCTCAGACACCCAAGTCCTCCCTCTGTCAACTGAGATACTGCCCTCACCTCTCTGCCCTTATTTTAAAAATATTTTATTTATTTTAATGAGAGAGAGAACACTACTCAGGTTATACTGCTCAGCTCTGGCTTATCGTAGTGTGGGGGATTGAACCTGGGACTTTAAAGCCTCATGTGCATGAGTCTCTTTACATAACCGTTATCCTGTCTACCCCGGGCATGAGAGATTTTTGCAGAACCATTATGCTGTCTGTTCCTCTGTATTTTGTTGTTGTTGTTGTTGATACCTGCAGACCTGCTTCACCGCCTGTGACGCGACTCCCCTGCAGGTGGGGAGCTGGGGGCTTGAACAGGGATCCTTATGCTGGGCTTTGCGCCACGTGCGCTTAACCGCTGTTCTACCGCCTGACTCCCAGTCCCTCTGTATTTTTGCCTCCCCTCTGATGACTCAGTTTCTAGGCTCTGGGTGTGAGGGCAGTGGCAGGCCAGGCCTCCCTCCATCCTCCACTCACGCCCTTCCCCTGTGCCCTGGTTCGCAGGTTTGGTCCGAGGAGCTGTTCAAGTTGGCTATGAACATCCTGGCTCAGAATGCCTCCCGGAACACCTTCCTGCGCAAAGCGTGAGCCCCTGGCCTGGGTGTGGGGGGAACCGCAGGGGCTCAGGGGGGTGTGGCCCAGCCTGTGACCCGGCCCTGCTGCCTCCCCAGGTACACCAAGCTGAAACTGCAGGTGAACCAAGATGGACGCATCCCCGTTAAGAAGTGAGCCTCCTCGCACCCCCGCCCCCTCTTGCCTGCCCCCCTCCCCATGAACCCCTGCCCCTCTGACCCCGACCCCTCCCTCCTCTGCAGCATCCTCAAGATGTTCTCAGCAGACAAGAAGCGAGTGGAGACGGCACTGGAGTCCTGTGGCCTCAATTTCAACCGGGTAAGCGGGTGGTGGGGGGAGTGAGGGTGCTCCCACACACTTGATTTTCTGGGGCTGGGTGCTCACTCCACACTCCTTGGTTGTCCTCCCACCTCTCCAGAGCGAATCCATCCGGCCTGATGAGTTTCCCTTGGAAATCTTCGAACGGTTTCTGAACAAGCTGTGTCTGCGGCCCGACATTGACAAGATCCTTCTGGAAATGTGAGAGCTTCCCCCAGCCCCTCCCTGCACCCCCAGCCCCCCCCCCACCCCCACCCTCAAGCTGGCCCCTGTGTTGGCACTGTGAGCCCATGGTGGGTGGAGCAGAGCTCCAGGGCTCAGCCAGTTGGCCCCAGGGCTGCGTGGACTGTCCGTGCCAGACCCCAGTCTGTGGGGACTGGCTGAAATGTCTCACTCACACTCACACACACACATACCCTGCAATCTTAGTCAGAAGGGGCTGCAGTTGAGCTTGTCCCCATGTCCCAACCAAGCAGGAAGCCTTGAGTCCCACCTCTGACTCCCTCTCCTGGGGCTGGCTGAGGGTGGCCGCTCCTGACCTGACCTGCCCTGCCCTGCCCTGCCCTGCCCTGCCCTGCCCTGCCCTGCCCTGCCCCGCCACACCCCACCCAGAGGCGCCAAGGGCAAGCCCTACCTGACGCTGGAGCAGCTCATGGACTTCATCAACCAGAAGCAGCGCGACCCTCGGCTCAACGAGGTGCTGTACCCGCCGCTGCGGCCCTCGCAGGCCCGGCTGCTCATCGAGAAGTACGAGCCCAACCAGCAGTTCCTGGAGCGAGGTGAGCCGGGGCCGGCACTGGGGGGTGCATATCTGGGGACCCCACCCCGGCCCCGCTGACCCCGCGCCGCCCCCAGACCAGATGTCCATGGACGGCTTCAGCCGCTACCTGGGGGGCGAGGAGAACGGCATCCTGCCGCTGGAAGCGCTGGACCTGAGCGCAGACATGACGCAGCCGCTCAGCTCCTATTTCATCAACTCCTCGCACAACACCTATCTCACAGGTGAGCGGCCCACGGGGGCTCCTGGGGGCCCCTGCGGGGATGGAGGAGCCCCACGCCTCCCGGGGACACTGCCTCGGAGGCTCAATGGGGAGAACTCATATCTTACCGAGCCTGAGCCCGGGGTTGCGGCCCTACCGCACCATGGACAGCACCGATGGAACTTGGTGCGTGGTGGAGCGGTGCTGTAGTCTGCTCTGTGGGTGCTTCTTAGAAGATTATAGAATAGGGAGTCGGGCGGTAGCGCAGCGGGTTAAGCGCATGTGGTACCAAACAAGGACCGGCGGAAGGATCCCGGGTTCAAGCCCCCGGCTCCCCACCTGCAGGGAAGTCGCTTCACAGGCGGTGAAGCAGGTCTGCAGGTGTCTGTCTTTCTCTCCCCCTCCCTGTCTTCCCCTCCTCTCTACATTTCTCTCTGTTCTATCCAACAACGACAATATCAATAACTACAACAATAAAACAACAAGGGCAACAAAAGGGAATAAATAAATATTTAAAAAAGGAGAAAATTATAGAATAGGGAGCTGGGTAGCGGTGCACCCAGCTGAGCACATGCATTACCACGCACAAGGACCCAAGTTTAAACCCTCAGTCCCCACGAGAGGTGAAGCAGGTCTGCAGGTGTCTCTCTCTCTCTTTTAAATATTTATTTAATCCCTTTTGTTGCCCTTGTTGTTTTATTATTGTAGTTAGTATTGTTATTATTGATGTCTTCGTTGTTGGATAGAACAGAGAGAAATGGAGAGAGGAGGGGAAGACAGAGGGGGAGAGAAAGATAGGCACTTGCAGACCTGCTCCACTGCCTGTGAAGGTGGGGAGCTGGGGGCTGGAACCAGGATCCTTACACGGGTCCTTGTGCTTTATGCCACGTGGGCTTAAGCTGCTGTGCTATCACCGGACTCCCGCAGGAGTCTCTTTTTATCTCTCCCTATCGCCCCTTCCTTTTCAGCTTTTCTGTCTTCTCAATAAAAATTAAATAAAAAAGAGGGATGTGGCACACCTGGTTGAGCATACATATTAGAATGCAGAAGGACCTGGGTTCAAGCCTCAGGTCCCCACCGGAAGGGGGAAAGCTTTGTGAGTGGTGAAGCAGTGCTGCAGGTGTCTCTCTTTCTGTCTCTCCCCATCTCCCCCTTCTTCTCGATTTCTGGCTGTCTATCCAATAAATGAATAAAAATAAGTGTGGTCCAGGAGGTGGTGCAGTGGATAACGTGTTGGATTCTCAAGCATGAGGTCCTGAGTTCAGTCCCCAGCAGCACATATACCAGAGTGATATTTGGTTCTTTCTCTCTCTCCTCCTATCCCTCTCATTAATAAATAAAATATTAAATAAATAAAGATAATTAAAAGTTTTTTTTTTTTAAAAGAAGAGAGTAATCTGAGGAGTGGTACAATGGATAAGGTGTTAGACTCTCAAGCTTGAGGTCCTGAGTTCAGTCCCCAGCAGCACATGTACCAGAGTGATATCTGGTTCTCTTTCTCTCATTATAAATAAATAAAAAGGGGCCGGGTGGTGGTGCACCAGGTTAAGTGCACATAATATGAAGCGCAAGGATCCTGATCCGATCCCCTGGCTCCCCACCTGCAAGGGGGGTTGCTTCACAAGCAGTGAAACAGGTCTGCAGGTGTCTATCTTCCTCTCCCCCTCCCCTTTCAATTTCTCTCTGTCCTGTCCAATAAAAGGGGGGGAAAATGGGAGTATGGATTGACCTGCCAACGCCAATGTTCAGCGGGGAAGCAATTACAGAAGCCAGACCTCCCGCTAACAACTGGGGCCTGGGATAGAGTGGATTTTGTGGAAAGAGAGCATGCAGATGACCCTGGGTTCATTCCCTGGCACCTCAAAATCAAGGTGGGAGGAAGGAGACCGTTCACCTGGTGGAGCACACGCCCTGCATGTGTGGCCCTTGGTTTAAGCCCCAGCATCACATGGGAGCCCCATGGATAACAGGGGGAAGCTCCGTGGATGGTACAGCAATGCTCTGGTGTCTCTCCTCTCTCCTTTCTCTCAAGAAAACAAAGATAGCATAATGGTTATACAAAGAGACTCTCGTGCCTGAGGCTCCAAAGTCCCAGGTTCAGTCCCCTGCACCACCATAAGCCAGAGCTGAGCAGTGCTCTGGGGGGAGAAAACAAAACCAGCGTGCAGGAGACAGTGTGCAGACCCTGGCATGAGGTCCCAGGCTGGATCCCTGGCAACACCGAGGAGGATGGGATAGGCGAGAGGTGGTGAAGTGCGGCGAGTGCAGGACTTGCAGGCGGGAGGTCCCGAGCTCCATCTCTGACGTGGCTTACGCCACAGCAACACGCCCGCTCTCTTTCTGTCTCTTGTATCTGTGGAGCCAGGGTCCCCGCATGCTGATTACACTCACTCATGTGACAGTGTTTCTTTGCTCTTTTGTTGTTGTTGCTCAGTTTCACAGCTCTGGACTGATTTTTCAGAGAGAGAGAGAGAGAGAGAGAGAGGGCCTGGCATTGCATGAGTTTGATCCTGGCATTGCATTGCCAGACTTATACTCTAGTTCTCTCCCTCCCTCTCTGTCTCTCAGAAATAAATAAATGTAAAAAAGAAAGAACAAGAGAAAAGAGGGACAAGGGTGTGGGGAGACAGCATAATGCTTAGGCCGAGACTCTCACGCCTGAGGTTCCAAAGTCCCAGGTTCAATCCCCTGCACCACCATCAGCTAGAGCTGAGCAGTGCTCTGGAGGAAAAAATAAAAATAATTAAAGAAAGAGAGAAAGGGGCCGAGTGGTGGCACACCCATCACAGTGGGCAAGGACTCAGGCACAAGTTCGCCTGTGGGGGAAGCTTCACATGCACTGAAACAGTGCTGACAGTCTGTCTCTTTCTATTTCCTCCCTTCCCTCTCAATTTCTCTCTCTCTTTTTCCAAAATAAATTTAAGAAAGAAAGAAAGGGGCCTGGGTAGCGATGCACCAGGTTAAGCACACCTGTCTCCATGTGCAAGGACCTGGGTTCAACCTCCCGCTCCCCACCTGCAGGGGGACGCTTCACAGCCAGCAGAACTGGTCTGCAGGTGTGTCTCTTTCTCTCTGCGTGCTCAGTTTCTTTCTGTCCTGTCAAATAAAATAGAAAAGGAAAAAAATGGCCACCGGGGGCAGTGGGTCTATAGTGCAAGCACTGTGCCCCAGCAATTACCCTGGTGGCAAAAAAAAAAAAGAAGGAAAGAAAGAGGAAAAGAGCTTCCCCCAGTGCCGAGGGGCCGGATGTGAACCTGGGTCTGGCACAAGGCGAAGCAGCTCACTCGTTTGCCGACCCAAGGTTGTTTTGTGGTTTTGCTTTTGGCTGGGATGGGGCCTCCCATAATGCGCCACGTCATCGCGCTGGGCTGCGTTGCCACTCAGCTGGAGAGACAGGGCGAGACAGACAGACAGACAGACAGACAGACACCATCGGGGCTCCGGGTGGTATGGCACCTCCTGTGTGACTCCAGGCGCAGACCTGGGCTGTGTGCAGGGGAAGCAGGTGTGGGGCCCCTGCTCTCTGGCCCCAAGGGGAGAGGATAAGGGAAGAGACAGGGCGGGTGGGTCCTCTGGGGCTTTGGTGATGAGCCTCGCCCGCAGCGGGACAGCTGACCGGGACGTCGTCGGTGGAGATGTACCGCCAGGCGCTGCTGTGGGGCTGCCGCTGCGTGGAGCTGGACGTGTGGAAGGGCCGGCCGCCCGAGGAGGAGCCCTTCATCACGCACGGCTTCACCATGACCACCGAGGTGCCCCTGCGGGATGTGCTGGAGGCCATCGCCGAGTCGGCCTTCAAGACCTCGCCCTACCCTGTCATCCTGTCCTTCGAGAACCACGTGGACTCGTGAGTGGTCCCTGGGGGAACGTGGGGTGCCCGGCCAGCATGGGGGTGGGGGGCAAGAAGTGTCTGGCCTGGGCTGCCCCTGGGACCTCTGACCTCTGGTCTTGACCGCCCACAGGGCAAAGCAGCAGGCCAAGATGGCCGAGTACTGCCGCTCCATCTTCGGGGACGCACTGCTCATCGACCCCCTGGACAAGTACCCGGTGAGGGGCGTGGCCATGCGATGGGCGTGGCCAGGGGCGGGGCGTGGTCGCTCGGTGGGGCGTGGCCAGGGGCGGGGCGTGGGGCTCTGGGCTGGCCTCCAGCGGGCTCTGACCTGCCCCTGCGCCCCAGCTGGCCCCGGGCACCCCCCTGCCCAGCCCGCAGGACCTGATGGGCCGCATCCTGGTGAAGAACAAGAAGCGGCACCGGCCCAGCACAGGCGCCCCCAGCAGCTCTGTGCGCAAGCGGCCGCTGGAGCAGAGCAACTCGGCCCTGAGCGAGAGCTCCGCCGCCACCGAGCCCTCTTCACCGCAGCTGGGTATGCTGCCCACGCCGGCCCCTTGCCCGTGCTGGCCCCACTCTCTGCTCCTCTGCCACCTCTGACCTCTGACCCTGGTGCTCACCTCTCTGGGGCTGGCTCTATCCAACTCCTCACCCCTCAGCCTTGACCTCCCACCTCTGACCTTAGTGGACCCCTATCTCCAGGCTTTGAGCATGAACCTCAGACCTCTGACCCTTGCCCTGTGGCAAACACCCACCCCCCCACCCCCGTCTGCCCGCCCAACTGGCTGTTCTTTTTTTATATTTATTTATTCCTTTTTGTTGCCCTTATTTTATTGTGGTAGTTATTATTATTGTTGTTATTGATGTCGTGTTGGATGGGATAGAAAGAAATGGTGAGGGGGGGAAGACAGAGAGGGGGAGAGAAAGATAGACACCTGCAGACCTGCTTCACTGCCTGTGAAGCGACTCCCCTGCAGGTGGGGAGCCGGGGGCTCGAACCTGGATCCTTATGCCAGTTTTTGGGCTTTCGCGACACCTGCGCTTAACCCGCTGCACTACCGCCCGTCTCCCCCCCCCCCCAACTGGCTGTTATTCTAGCTAACCCTTGACTCCTCACCTGACCACTGGTCACTTACTGCACTCAGCCCCTGCACTGGTGTGCCTGTGACTGACCCCTGACCTTAAACTCCTCATGCTGACCCCTGCTTCCTGCTTCTTCCCCTTCTGAGTCCTTCTCACTGCTTCCTCCTGGATCTCACTCTGGGTCCTGACCTTTGATCTATAGCCCCTGTAGGACCACTTGGTGGAGCACCATACAACCCCTGACCCCTATCATCTCCCTATAACCTTCCCCCCCCCCCCCGGGCGCAACTCCTGTGCACTCTGACCCCAGACCCTTGTCTCTTGCAGGGTCCCCCAGCTCCGACAGCTGCCCCGGCCTGAGCAACGGGGAGGATGTGGCCCTGGAGAAACCCAGGCTAGAACCACAGAAGTCTCTGGGTGAGGAGGGGCTGCAGCCAGGCCCCGATGCTCTGGGACCCACTGACCGGGAGGAGGAGGAGGAGGAGGAGGAAGAGGAGGAGGCTGACCCCAAGAAACCCACCACGGACGAGGTCAGGCAACTAACTCTGAGCCTCTGTGCACCAGGCATTGTCTCCACCGTCCTGGGCCTCAGTGTGTGTGTGTGTGTGTGTGTGTGTTCATGTGTGCATGTGTGTGGGAGGGGTGTCTTAGTCCTGATGTGGACCTAGAGGGCTGAGTTAGGGTGCAGAGCTGGGGGAAAGGGGAGCCTGAGAAGGTGGGCGGTGCAAAGGCCTTGAGGCTGAAGGGCACCGAAGGGCTGCATGAGGGGGAGGGAGCTGGCATTTGGAAGAGCCAGAGACAGGTGAGACTTTTTACTCCTGTGGCATCAGGGAGTGAACACAGGGTCTCAAACGTGTGCAATGCTGCCCAACGGCCTCCTGGCCCAGTTTCTTTTATTACTTCTCGGAGGTAGGGGGGAGAGAGAGAGAGAGAGAGAGAGAAGGGAGGAAGGAAGGAGAGACAGAGGGAGAGGGAGACACCACACGCAGCATGCTCCATCAGCCATGGAAGTCCTCCTGGTACTTCCCTGATGCTCCCATGTGGTTCTGGGATCCAGCCCAGGGCCTGGTGCACCGTCCAGTGTGTGGTACCTTCCTGAAGGGGGCAACGCTGAGGTCAAAGATGAGGCAGGCGCAGCTGAGCCCAGTATCTGGGTGCTGAGCTCAAGGCCTCCACTGAAAGCCAGGTGGTGTGAGGTTCCCTGCCGGTGAGGAATTGAACTGCAGGCTGTTGAGGAGTCCAGCTGCCAGGGTCTAAGGAGGAATGCGCCCCCAGTCCTGCAGGGCAGAGGGCACCAGGCTAGCAGGTTGTGGGGGCCTTTCTTCAGAAGAGCCCCTGGGCCCTGTGATTGCAGGAGGGGGGCTGCTTTGTCGGTGAGAACTTCTGGCTGATGGCTTGGGGGCGGGGGGCACTGCTAACTGACCACCCTTGGGGGCCGCAGGGCACCGCCAGCAGTGAGGTCAACGCCACGGAGGAAATGTCCACACTGGTCAATTACATTGAGCCCGTCAAGTTCAAGTCCTTCGAGGCTGCTCGGAGTGAGTGATGGGGTGGGGACGCAGGGCCTCGGGAGCAGGGGGTGGGGTGGGGGGGCAGCCGGGTCCTCCAGGCCTGACCCGTCCCCCATCCCCGCTCCCCCAGAGAGGAACAAGTGCTTCGAGATGTCGTCCTTTGTGGAGACCAAGGCCATGGAGCAGCTGACCAAGAGCCCCATGGAATTTGTAGAGTATCCTTCAACATGGGGAGGGGGCGCTGGAGGTTCTGAGCCCCCGATTCCTGGCCCTCCCCCTCATCCACCCCCACCCCCCCATCTGTGTTTGAGTGACTGCTCTTCTTTCAGGAGCTGGACTGAAAAGCTGGGGGTGGAGGGGGGGCAGCTTGAGCCGAGGCCAAGAGGTGGGATCTGGGGCCCCAGGAGCATCCAGGACGCCGAGTGACCTTGACTCCCGACCTCAGATACAACAAACAGCAGCTCAGCCGCATCTACCCCAAGGGCACCCGCGTGGACTCCTCCAACTACATGCCTCAGCTCTTCTGGAACGTGGGCTGCCAGCTCGTGGCCCTCAACTTCCAGACCCTGGGTGAGCCCTGGGCCCCACCCACTGACCTCTGACCTGCTGCCCATGGCCCCTGACCTTGGCCCGCCCCAGCCTTCTCAGCCTCCCTCTTGCTCCTGATCCTGCCCCCTGGATGTCCTCTGACCTCTCCTGGGGACCTTGGACTCCGTCCGCTTGCCTGACCCCTGACCTGTGACCTTACCTGACCTTACCTGACCCTGCTGGGCACCCCCAGACCTGCCAATGCAGCTGAACGCAGGTGTGTTTGAGTACAACGGGCGCAGTGGTTACCTGCTCAAGCCCGAGTTCATGCGGCGGCCGGACAAGTCCTTTGACCCCTTCACCGAGGTCATCGTGGATGGCATCGTGGCCAACGCCCTGCGGGTCAAAGTGAGCTGGGGCGGCAGGGAGCCGGGGTGGGGGGGCCGGCCGCGGCTCCGCAGCAGTCTCACGCCCCCTCCTGCCCCCCAGGTGATCTCGGGCCAGTTCCTGTCAGACAGGAAGGTGGGCATCTACGTGGAGGTGGACATGTTCGGCCTCCCTGTGGATACGCGCCGCAGGTACCGCACGCGCACCTCCCAGGGCAACTCCTTCAACCCTGTGTGGGAAGAGGAGCCCTTCGACTTCCCCAAGGTGAGCTGGGGCGTGGGGGGCAGAAGCTGGGGTGCAGGGAGGCTAGTCTGAGAGGGAGCCCACAGCTCAGTCCAGCTCGCTAAGCAGGGCCAGAGCCAGGCACACTGCTATTATTATTATTATTATTATTATTATTGACTCTAGGGTTATCACTGGGGCTCGGTGCCTACACTACAAATCCACTGCTCCTGGAGGTTATTTTTCCCATTTTGTTTCCCTTGTTATGGTTCTTTTTTTTTTTTTTTCTTGTTGTTGTTCTTATAGCTATCGTTGTTGGATAGGACAGAGAGAAATGGAGAGAGGAGGGGAAGACAGAGAGGGGGAGAGAAAGACAGACACCTGCAGACCTGCTTCACTGCTTGTGAAACGACTCCCCTGCAGGAGGGGAGCTGGGGGCTCGAACCGGGATCCTTATTCTGGCCGGTGCACTTTGCACCACGTGCGCTTAACCTGCTGTGCTGTTGCCCAGCCTCCTATTTTGTTTTTCTTACATTTGATAGGACAGAGAGAAATTGAGAGGGAAGGGCAGATAGAGAGGGAGAGAGAAAGAGAGAGACACCTGCATCCCTGCTTCGTTGCTTGTGAAGCTTCCCCGCCGTAGGTGGGAACTGGAGGCTTGAACCCAGGCTCTGGTGCTTGGTGACATGTGTGCTCAATCAAGTGACCAAGTGCCTGACCCCCTCATCTTTCCTCCCTCTCTTTCTTTCTCTTCTTTTCTTTTTTTTAACCAGATCCTGCTCAGCTTTGGCTTGTAGTGGTGTGGGGTATTGAACCTGGAGCTCAGAGCCTTAGGCATGAGAGTCTTTTTGCATAACCATTATACTATCTCCCCAGCAAGGTCCACTGTGTCCTTTGGAGCTGGGGCCTTGCATACACAGTTTCACTGCTCCTGGACAAACTGTTTATTTAGAGGGAAAGACATCACAGTACCAGAGCTTCCCCTGGTGCCATGGCTCTCCTATGTGGAGCCAGGGCTCAAACCTGGGCGGTGTGCACAGAGGGGGCACAGGCCCTATCCAGTGGCTGAGCAGCTTCTGAGGTGGCTCTGCCTGGGGGACTGGTCCGCGGTGGCCAGTTTGTCTGCACGTGGGCAGGGGGGGTGGGTGGCTAAGCTATGGTCCGTCCTGGTCCTCAGGTGGTGCTCCCCACGCTGGCCTCACTGCGCATCGCGGCCTTCGAGGAGGGTGGCAAGTTCGTGGGTCACCGGATCCTGCCCGTCTCTGCCATCCGCTCAGGTGAGGCCACCTTGCCCTGGGAGGTGGGGGGTGGGCAACACGTGCCAGGGGCAGCTGGGCCTGACTCCAGTGTCCCCCCGCCCTCAGGGTACCACTACATCTGCCTGCGGAACGAGGCCAACCAGCCGCTGTGCCTGCCCGCCCTGCTCATCTACACGGAGGCCTCCGACTACATCCCCGATGACCACCAGGGTGAGCCAGGCTCAGGGGTCTAGCAGACTGTGGGGGTGTGTGGCCTTCGTTGGGCGTGGTATAGGGGCGTGGTCTTCGTTGGGCGTGGTCTTCGTTGGGCGTGGTCTAGGGGCGTGGCCTCAGCAGGCGTGGTCTTCGTTGGGCGTGGCCTGCCTGCCCTCTCCAGCCCCTTGTCCTTTGCCCTCCAGACTATGCAGAGGCCCTCATCAACCCCATCAAGCATGTCAGCCTGATGGACCAGAGGGCCAAGCAGCTGGCCGCCCTCATCGGGGAGAGTGAGGTGAGCCAGGGCTGGACTGGGTGGGCAGCGGGGCTTCCGTCCCCTGGACGACAGGGCCGCTGAGGACAGGCATACTGACGCTCACCCCCCACACCCTTTTATGTGCCTGGAGAGACCGTTCTCTTTTCTGGATTCTTATAAGATTTATTTGTGGGGGATAATGGTTCTACAGTAGACTTTCTTTCTTTTTTTTTTTTTTAAAGTTAAGTCTATTTATTTATTTATTTATTTATCTATTCCCTTTTGTTGCCCTTGTTGTTTTATTGTTGTAGTTATTATTGATATTGTTGTTGGATAGGACAGAGAGAAACGGAGAGAGGAGGGGAGGACAGAGAGGGGAGAGAAAGATAGACACCTGCAGACCTGCTTTACCGCCTGTGAAGTGACTCCCTTGCAGGTGGGGAGCTGGGGGCTCAAACTGGGATCCTTAAGCTGGTTGTTGCACTTTGCGCCACATGCGCTTAACCCGTTGTGCTACTGCCCAAGTCCCTACTGTAGACTTTCATGGCTGAGGCTCTAAGATCCTAGATTCAGCCCCCAGCACCACAGAAAGCCAGAGCTGAGCAGTGCTCTGTTTAAAAAAAAAAAAAAAGTACTAATTTGTCAACTAGAGAAGGAGAGGAGAGGAGAGGAGAGGAGACGAGAGGAGAGGGTACCAGAGCACCACTCTGGCTCATGATGTGCCTGGGGATTGAACCCAGTACCTCATGCTTCCAAGTCCAACACTCTAGAACACACCAAATGGGAGCACCATGGACAGTGCCGTGGGGACTCTAGGGATGGTGCTGGGTGTCACTGCTTCATTCTCTGTCTGTCTGTCTGTCTGTCTCTGTGTGAAATATCTAGGTTGGGAAAGCGGCTTAGCTTCGGCCCAGAGTTCCCAGAGGTGCATTAAAAGATGGGGGCGGCATGTTCAGCGGGGAAGCAATTACAGAAGCCAGACCTTCTACCTTCTGCAACCCACAATGACCCTGGGTCCATGCTCCCAGAGGGATAGAGAATGGGAAAGCTATGGGGGAGGGGGTGGGATATGGAGATTGGGCGGTGGGAATTGTGTGGGGTTGTACCCCTCCTACCCTATGGTTTTGTTAATTAATCTTTTCTTAAATAAAAAAAAAAAAAAAAAAAGATGGGGGCGGAGAGATGGCTGGGGAGGTGGCACAGTGGATAAAGCATTGGGTGGGCTCTCAAGCATGAGGTCCTGAGTCTGATCCTACCATTGCTTGTGCCGCACTGATGCTCTGGCTCTTCCCCTCCCCATTATTATGTATGTTTTTCATAAATAAGTCTTTATTTAATATATATATACATATTTTAATTTTATTTTAATGAGAGAGATACACAGAAATGAGAGCACTGCTCAGCACTAGTTGAGGGTGGTGCAGGAGATTGAACCTGGGAACTCAAAGCTTCAGGCATGAAAGAAAGTCTTTTGTGCAGAACCACTATGCTGTCTCCCCAGTCCTCATAAATAAATATTTAAAAGAGGGGGGTGGCTGGGTGGTAGCACAGTGGGTTAAGCGCACATGGTACAAAGTGCAAGGAACGGCGTAAGGGTCCCAGTTCAAGCCCCCAGCTCCCCACCTGCAGGGGACCTGCAGGGGGGTGTGTGTGTCTCTTCACAAGGGGTGAAGCAGTTCTGCAGGTGTCTTTCTCTCCTTCTCTCTGTCTTCCCCTCCATTCTCGATTTCTCTCTGTCTTATCCAACAACAACAGCTATAATAACAATAACAACCACAAAAAGGCAACAACAAGGGCAACAAAATGGGAAAAATAGCCTCTAGGAGCAGTGGATTCACAGTGCTGGCAAAAATAAATGAATAAAAATTTTTAAAAATGGAAAAAAATAAATAAGGGGGTAGTGCAGTGGGTTAAGTGCACATGGCGCAAAGCACAAGGACTGGTATAAGGATCCTGGTTGGAGCCCCCAGCTCCCCACCTGCAGGGGGGTCGCTTCAGAGGCGGTGAAGCAGGTCTGCAGGTATCTACCTTTCTCTCCTGTCTTCCCTTTGTCTCTCAATTTCTCTCTGGCCTATCCAACTATAACAACCTCAAGGGTGGGGGGGGGGTAGATAGCATAATGGTTATGCAAAGAGACTCTCATGCCTGAGGCTGCAAAGTTCTAGGTTCAATCCCCTGCACCACCATAAACCAGAGCTTCACAGTGTTCTGGTAAAAAAAAAAAAAAAAAGACCACCACAAGGGCAACAAAATGGGAAAAATGGCCTCCAGGCAGGAGCAGTGTATTCATTGTGCAGGCACAGAGCCCCAGCGATAGCCCTGGAGGCAAAATAAATAAAAGAGGGGGTTGTTGGGGCACTAGGTGCTGGGGCCCAGAATTGAACTCTGGCGCCACAAAGCAGCACCATGCACAGCAGTTTTGCGGTGCTTGCCTACCTTCCCTCTAGAAATGAAAAGAGGATAAAACAAAACACGAGTTTCCTAGGTATGGTGGGAGCATAGGGGTGCTGAGTCCACGTTCTGCCAGGCTAGGGTGCGAGCTCTGTGCACTCCCTTGCTCGAAGGAGCCCCTCAGCCGGCTGGCTTTGGTGCTGCTGCCCCTAGTGTAGCCGTGAGGACCAGAGGACCCTGAGTTGGGTAGGCTGGTCTGGGCCTCAGCTACCAGCCACAAGGCTCAGTGATGGCTCTGAGGCTATAGGCTATTGCCCACATTTCTTGGGGGGGGGGGGGGGGCATGCCTTTTGCATATGAAAGACCTTCAGGTCAGGGCTGGAATTCCTCCAGCTGCAAACAGGGGTCAGAGCTGGGTGCAGGGTTCCAGCTGGCTGTGGGATGGCTTGGCCAGGGCAGCTGGAAGCCACAGAGGCTTTTAAAACCTGGGATCCTGGGAAGCCAGAGTGGCTTCTGTGGGGAGGGGTCAGGAGCAGAGGCTCATGGGCACATCCAATCCTGTTCCCCTGGGGCCCGTGGCGGCTCCGAGCTGTTAGTGGGAGAGGCTGGAGGCTGGTACCCACTCTGCGGTCACTTCCTTTGTGATTTAATCAGGAGCCAAGCAACCAGGAAGACGAATAGCTGTGGGCATGGGGGGGGGGGGTGCTGGAGACGGGAGGAAAGTTGGACTCTAGCCAGGCCTTTCCAGAAGGATCTGGAAGTCCCAGAGTGCTGCATGGGGCTAGTGACAGGACTAGAGATCTGCTCTCACATGAGTACTCCCCCGCCCTGTGTGGACAGGGGGCTCGGGAATGCTGTGGGACCAGACAACGGCTCACCCAGTAGAGAACAACCTTCCTAAGTGTGAGCCTTCTCCACAGGGAGCACCATGGACAGCACTGGGGGTAAGCTCCACAGTGCCTCTCTTCTCCCTCTCTCCCTAAAATAAGGAAAAAGGCGGGGGGCGGGCGGGCGGTAGCGCAGCGAGTTAAATGCACATGGCGCAAACACTGGCATAAAGATCCCGGTTCGAGCCCCCGGCTCCCCACCTGCAGGAGGTCTCTTCACAAGCGGTGAAGCAGGTCTGTAGGTGTCTGTCTTTCTCTCCCCGTCTGTCTTTATCTTCCCCATCTCTCTGGATTTCTCTCTGTCCTATCCAACAACAACGACAGCCATGGCAACAATAACAAGGGCAACAAATGGAGAAAATGGTCTCCAGCAGCAGTGGGTTCCTAGCGCAGGCACCAAACCCTAGTGATAACCCTGGAGGCAGAAAATAATTATGATAATAAATAAGGAAAAGGAGGCTTGGGAGGTGGGCAGAGTGTTGGGCTCAGAAGCATGAGGTCTTGAGTTCTGTTCTTGGTACTGCACGTGCTGGAACGATGCTTTGGCCCCTCCCCACCCCCACCTCTCACTTGTGAAATAAATTAAAAAAAAAAAAAAAGGAGGAAAGGGACTAGGAGATAGCTCATTCAGTAGAGTGCACGCCGAAACACACGCGGGGCACGCGTAGCGGTGGAGGGCTGTTGGGGTTCTCCTCCTCTCTGCCTTTGTCTCTCTCCCTGATATTGAAAGGGGAAAAAAAGTCTACCGAGAGCAGTGCAATGACTCAGGTGTTAAAAGCCCCACTGGAAAAAAAAAGGGGGGGGTAGGGAGGGGTAGATGGTGTGCACTCAGTGGAGCACACATGTAACAAGGCACAAGGACAAGGGTTCAAGCCCCTGGTGCCCACTTGTAAGGGGTAAAGCTTCATGAAGGGTGAAGCGAGGCTGCAGGTATCTCTCCTCTCTCCTTTTTCCTTCTCCTTCCATCTTAATTTCTGTTTCTTTTTATTTATTTATTTTCCCTTTTGTTGTCCTTGTTTATCATTGTTGTTATTATTGCTGTTGTTGTTGGATAGGACAGAGAGAAATGGAGAGGAGGGGAAGACGGGGGAGAGAGAGATAGACACCTGCAGACCTGCTTCACCACCTGTGAAGCGACTCCCCTGTAGGTGGGGAGCCAGGGGCTAGAACCCGAATCCTTACGCTGGTCCTTGCGCTTTGCGCCTTGTGCGCTTAACCCGCTGCGCTACTGCCCGGCCCCCATCTTTATTTTTTTTAACCTGAGCACTGCTCACCCTGGCTTATGGTGGTGCAGGGGATTGAACCTGGGGCTTTGGAGCCTCTGGTAGGAGAGTCTGTTTGCATAACCATTATGCTATTTACCCCTTAATTTCTGTCTCTATCCTAAAAAAGTAATAATGAACTAAACAAACAACAACAAAAAAAAAACAATTGGCCTGGGGAGGCCCCTCAGCAATGGCGTCCTGGTGTGGGCGCCTATTGGTTCCCCCAGCACAACTAAGGTATGTGCTGAGTCTCCTTGCTCCTGCCTCCTGCCCCGCAGCCCGGCAGCAGGGTGGCAGATGTGCCTTCTGCTTTGTCCCCACAGGCCCAGGCCAGCCCTGAGACCTGCCAGGAGAGCCAGGGCCCGCAACCTGGGGCCCAGCTGCCCCCCAACCCCACACCCAGCCCACTGGAGGCCTCCCCTCGGTGGCCTCCAGGCCCTGTCACCTCCCCCACGAGCCCCTCCATCAGCAGCCCAGGTAAGGGGGTGTCTGGGCCTTGGGGGATCGGGAGTCAGGGGATTGGCTACTGTTGTGACAGTCTGCCTCTGCTCCCACAGGGCAGCGAGATGACCTCATTGCCAGCATCCTCTCAGGTAGGGGGCGGGGCCTTGACGGGTTGGCGCCCATGATAGGTGGGCAGGGCTATTATATGGGGGCAGTAAAGGCGGCAGTGATGTGGGCGGGGCGGAGTTGGATTGGGGGTGGGGCCTGGGGGCGGAGCTAGTGCAGGCAGGGCGGAGTTGGATTAAGGGTGGGGCTGGGGGCGGAGCTAGTGCAGGCATGGTGGAGTTGGATTAGGGGCGTGGCCAGGGGCAGAGCTAGTGCAGGCAGGGTGGAGGTGGATTAGGGGTGGGGCCGGGGGCGGAGCTAGTGCAGGCAGGGCGGAGTTGGATTAAGGGTGGGGCCAGGACGGGGGGGCGGAGCTAGTGCAGGCAGGGCGGAGTTGGATTAGGGGCGTGTCCAGGGGCAGAGCTAGTGCAGGCAGGGCGGAGTTGGATTGGGGGTGGGGCTGGGGGCGGAGCTAGTGCAGGCAGGGCGGAGTTGGATTAGGGGCGTGTCCAGGGGCAGAGCTAGTGCAGGCAGGGCGGAGTTGGATTGGGGGTGGGGCCTGGGGGCGGAGCTAGTGCAGGCAGGGCGGAGTTGGATTAAGGGTGGGGCTGGGGGCGGAGCTAGTGCAGGCATGGTGGAGTTGGATTAGGGGCGTGGCCAGGGGCAGAGCTAGTGCAGGCAGGGTGGAGGTGGATTAGGGGTGGGGCCGGGGGCGGAGCTAGTGCAGGCAGGGCGGAGTTGGATTAAGGGTGGGGCCAGGACGGGGGGGCGGAGCTAGTGCAGGCAGGGCGGAGTTGGATTAGGGGCGTGTCCAGGGGCAGAGCTAGTGCAGGCAGGGCGGAGTTGGATTAGGGGTGGGGCCGGGGGCGGAGCTAGTGCAGGCAGGGCGGAGTTGGATTAGGGGTGGGGCCGGGGGCGGAGCTAGTGCAGGCAGGGTGGAGTTGGATTAGGGGTGGGGCTGGGGGGCGGAGCTAGTGCAGGCAGGGCGGAGTTGGATTAGGGGTGGGGCCGGGGGCGGAGCTAGTGCAGGCAGGGTGGAGTTGGATTAGGGGTGGGGCTGGGGGGCGGAGCTAGTGCAGGCAGGGCGGAGTTGGATTAGGGGTGGGGCCGGGGGCGGAGCTAGTGCAGGCAGGGTGGAGTTGGATTAGGGGTGGGGCCGGGGGGCGGAGCTAGTGCAGGCAGGGCGGAGTTGGATTAGGGGTGGGGCCGGGGGGCGGAGCTAGTGCAGGCAGGGCGGAGTTGGATTAGGGGCAGGGCGGAGTTGGATTAGGGGTGGGGCTGGGGGCGGAGCTAGTGCAGGCATGGTGGAGTTGGATTAGGGGTGGGGCCGGGGGGCGGAGCTAGTGCAGGCAGGGTGGAGTTGGATTAGGGGTGGGGCCGGGGGGCGGAGCTAGTACAGGCAGGGCGGAGTTGGATTAGGGGCAGGGTGGAGTTGGATTAGGGGTGGGGCTGGGGGCGGAGCTAGTGCAGGCAGCGCGGAGTTGGATAGGGGCGGGGCCGGAGCTAGTGCAGGCAGGGCGGAGTTGGATTAGGGGCGGGGCTGGTGTGGGCGGGGCGGAGTTGGATTGGGGTGTCGGCGGGGCTATGACAGACGTGCGGGGCTGCCTCCTGGAACCCTGTCTGCCCACCTCTGTGCCCTTACTCCCACAGAGGTGGCCCCGACCCCCCTGGATGAGCTCCGAGGGCACAAGTCACTGGTGAAGCTCCGGAGCCGGCAGGAGCGAGACCTCCGGGAGCTGCTCAAGAAGCATCAGCGGAAGGCTGTCGCTCTCACTCGGAGATTGCTGGACAGCCTGGCGCAGGCCAAGGCCGAGTCTAGGTACGGGACTCAACCCCGGGCCTTGGGAGGATGTGCTGATGTGGGCTTCTGCACTAGGGTGAGCAGGCCCCTGGGCCCCATGCTCACTCAGTTGGGCAGTGAAGCGTCAATTTCATGTTTTGTTTTTTAACTTTTTTTTTCGTGTTTTTTTTTTAAATTTATTTTCCCTTTTGTTGCCCTGTTGTTTTTCATTGTTGTAGTTATTATTGTTGTTGTTATTGATGTTGTCATTGTTAGATACGACAGAGGGAAATGGAGAGAGGAGGGGAAGACAGAGAGGGAGAGAGAAAGACACCTGCAGACCTGCTTCACCCGTCTGTGAAGCGACTCCCCTGCAGGTGGGAAGTCGGGGACTCGAACTGGGATCCTTACACCGGTCCTTGCACTTTGTGCCACGTGCACTTAACCCTCTGCGCTACTGCCCAACTCCCTAACACTTTTTTAAAATGTTTATTTATTCCCTTGTTGCCCTTGTTGTTTTATTGTTGTGGTTATTGATGTCGTCGTTGTTGGATAGGACTGAGAGAAATGGAGAGAGCAGGGGAAGACAGAGAGGGGGAGAGAAAGATAGACACCTGCAGACCTGCTTCACCCGTCTGTGAAGCGACTCCCCTGCAGGTAGGGAGCAGGGGACTCGAACCGGGATCCTTATGCTGGTCCTTGCGCTTTGTGCCACGTGTGCTTAACCCACTGCGCTACCGCCCAACTCCCTCATTTTTTTTTTTTTTTTTTTTACTCTGAGTCAGGACCTCACACTTTGACCAACTCACTGCTCGGGGTTGCTTTTTCGTTCAGAGAGAGAACACCGGAGCTACCTCCAATGCCATAGCAGCCCCTGAGTGGCGCCAGGGCTTGAACCTGGCTAGACATCTACAAGGCAGGGCTCAGCTATCTCTCTCCAACTGCAGCAATGCCTCTTGACATCCCCCAAGAGAAATACGTATTTTGAGACTATTCCTGCCAAAGAAGAAATGAAATATTTGGCTCTTCTCACCTGCATGGCGCTAATGGTGGCTCAGTGGCCTGGCAGCCCTGGTGTCTGCTGGGATAGGCGGGTCCCCCGGGGCCTCCTAGTCCACCTCCAGGTGCTGGACATGAGCTTCAGAAGCCTTGTCTCGCAGGGGCAGGGAGAACGAGGTGGACAAGGACTTCCAGAACAGGCAGGTGCGGAGTCTGCTGGAGCTGAGGGAGGCCCAGGCGGATGCGGAGGCCGAGCGGAGGCTGGAGCATCTGAGACAGGTGAGCAGGCCACGTGGCCTCTGGGACAGGCCCGCCTCCTGGACAGACCTGCCACATGCCGGGTCATCTGTCGCCTCCCTGCGTCCACAGGCCCAGCAGCGGCTCAGGGAGGTTGTCTTGGATGCGCACGCAACTCAGTTCAAGAGGCTGAAGGAGACAAACGAGAGGTGCCCCCCCCTGCCCCCCAGCTTTTGTGGGTGGAGCCGGGGACCCAGGGACCCCGTGCTGCCAGAAGACAGACAGAGCCGCGACCCTAGCCCCCGCCCGCCCTTGACCACTCCTCCACCGGCCCTTCAGGGAGAAGAAGGAACTCCAAAAAATTCTGGACAGGAAGCGCCACAACAGTATCTCGGAGGCCAAGACAAGAGAGAAACACAAGAAGGAGGTGTAAGGACGGGGAGCTGAGGGTGAAAGGGGGTGCTGGGCGGGCAGCACCGCTGCCTGGGCACGAAGCTCTACCTGCCTTGCCCCGCGCAGGGAACTGACGGAGATTAACCGCCGGCACATCACGGAGTCTGTCAACTCCATCCGCCGGGTGAGTGAGGCCCGGTGGCTGTCCAGCACCTTCAGCCATCAACCTGTGTCCCTGGCCTGGTGCTCTGTAGTCCTAGAGGACTCTTAGAACTTTCTCTGCCGAGCCCCTCAACTCCCTCGGGCACCCATTATTTCTCAGTTATTTCTGAAGCTGCCTGCAGGGGTGCCCATGATTCGGGAGGTTGCTTGCACAGGGTCATGCCAAGAGCCTGTGTCCTGCTGACCTCTGAGCCCCGGCCACCCATGCTGAGCTCTCACGCCCCCGCTGCCCACAGCTGGAGGAGGCCCAGAAGCAGCGGCACGAGCGCCTGGTGTCGGGGCAGCAGCAGGTCCTGCAGCAGCTGGTGGAGGAAGAGCCCCAGGTGAGGCTGTGGGGAGGGCGCAGTGGGGAGTGCAGGTGGCCCCGGGCGGGCTGTGATCCTTGGCCTCCTTCCTTCCGCAGCTGCTGGCCCAGCTGGCCCAGGAGTGTCAGGAGCAGCGGGCGAGGCTGCCCCAGGAGATCCGCCGGAGCCTGCTGGGCGAGCCGCCGGAGGGGCCTCTGTTGGCCTGTGCCAGCAATGGTCACGCGCCCGGGAGTGGCGGGCACCTGTGCGGCGCTGATTCCGAGAGCCAAGAGGACACGAAGCTCTGAGCTGGTCGAGCGAGAGGTGGTCCAGGGCTGGGCGGGCGCAGAGGGAGGCGGGCAGCAAGCTAAGACACTATTTTTTTTCCCTTCAACTGTTGATCCTAGAAAGTTCTATTTTTTTAAGCCCAAGCAAGGACCCCACACTAACTCCCTCCCTTCTTCCTCCCCAAACCCCGCTCTCACCCCTAGTCTGGGGAAGGTTGCTGCATCACTGGGCCCCCCTACCAACCAATGACACCCACATTCCAGAGGAAGTCCGCTTCCTCACCCACTGGAGACTTGGGGCTCTGGGAAGAGGGGGCACATCCTCTCTCTTTATTCTTAGGATTTTTTTATGTGAATAAAGTGGATTTCAGGGAGCCTGTGTACGCTGTGGTTTGGGTGGGGTGGTGCCGGAGGACCCTGGGGGTCCAGGGCTGTTTCTGCCACCTCTTCTGGGGCCTTGGCCTCCTCACTGGTGGGCAAGGGGCTGGTGTGAACCTTGCCCCATCCTCCCCTCCTTGCTTACAGCCTGCAGTTCTCCCCAGTGCCAGTCCTCACTGCCAGCTGAGGACCGCTGTCCCCCCCCAAAACCACCTCCCTCCATTACTTTATCCTTCCTGGAGCCTTCACTGCCCTCCCCTTCCTGCCGCCTGATATTGACCCTGGTGCCAGCATCTTCCGATGCTACTTTATAACCCGCACAGGCAGCCAACAAGTCAGGCAGGGACTGGTGGGGGGTGAGGCTGGGTACCCCTCGACTTGTGCGTGTGAGGGGACCGGGCTCTCAGTGACCCTGAGGGAGGGAGCGGACAGTCACACAGGCAGGTTGGGAGACCCCACACCCCCCTGTCCGTGTGAGGGAGACGTTACTCCTGTTTTACAGATGAGGAGCCTGAGGCCTGGAACAAACAGCTAAGGCGAGTATCCTGACCTGGAGGCGGGGCCGGGACAGTGCTCTCCCTGTGGACTGTCCAGCCTGGAAGACTTGCCCCTCGCCTAGGAGTGGCAGAGACCCGCATGGCACGGAGGGCTGCCCCAGCTGGGCTGGCACTTCAAGGCCTCTCCCAGCTTCCTGGCCAACCCCCTCCCTCCTCCAGAGGAAAGCAGCCTCCAGTCTGGGCTTATCTTCTGCCAATTGAGTGTTCCTTTTTTTTTTTTTTTCTTTGCTGTAGCCTCAGGCGAACAGATGGGGTGGGGAGGCCGGGAGGAGGGCCTCTACTTGGGGGGTCAGGCCTCTCTCTAATGGGTGTCCAGATCCTTCAGCAGCCAAGTCTTAGCTTAGGGAAACACTACATGTCACTCCCCAGGGTCCTCAAAGACCAGGCTAAACTCCAAAATCCTGGGTGTGACATTCCAGCCTGGCCTCTGCTGCTCCCCTAGGCCCCCCCGCCCTTCCTTCTCCACTCCAACTCACCTCCTCCCGGAAGCCCTCTTGGACTTGCCACCTTCCCAGGCCCCTCTCTCTGTTCTAGCCCTCAGCTGGCCAGGAAGCTTCTGAGGGCTGGGACTGGGGCGTTATTTATCTCTGTATACTCGGTACAAAACGCTGGCTCGTCGTCAGGGGGTGCCAATAAATCTGGATTTAGCTCGAGCCCTGCTCCCAGGCCCTGCAGCCCTGCAGCCCCCCGCGCCGGCCGCACAGTAGCTGCTCCCCGGCTGACCCACATAGGAGCGGCCGACCCTCCCCGGGGCCACGGCTCGGTTTGCAGCCGCGGAATGTCGGCGCGCGGCCGGGAGGCGGCTCCCAATTAGCACCGGGGAGCCAGGGTCCCGGAGGTCCCCGATCTCCGCCCCAGGGCGAGTCTCCCGAGAAGAGCCTCCGAGTGTAAAACGGGACAGCCGGAGACCACCGCTGTCGGCGCGCCCTCGCCCCCCAACTCCGACCGCGGACACAACGGACTGGGCGGCGGAGACGCGGTTTTATTCGCACGTCGAGGAGGGGGCGCCGCCGGGGGAAGAGGCCGAGGTCACCCCGGCTCCGGACTCGGTGTCCCCGGGGCCTTGCACCAGAGGGCGGATCCGGAGCCGCTTCCGGGGTCAACGGGCGGAAAACTTTCCCAACTTCCGAGGGGAAGTTGCCGGCGCCCTCCGAGGTCCTCGCACATCCCGAAGGGAGTCGGGCTGCGGGTCTCGCCGCTTCCTTCCGAAAGGGGAAGACGGGCGGCCAGTCTGCGGGAAGACCTGCGGGGAGGACTTCCGCCCGCACCCAAGATGGCCGCTCCTAGGCGGGACTTCCGGGCAGAGCGGCGGAAAAGAAAAATCACTGCGAGGGGGCGGAGCCTCCTCTCCCCAAGTTCCGGTCCCACCACGACTGGAAGATGCGCGTCCAGCTTGAGCTCTGCAGCATCTGCGTCGCGGTGCCCGCGCTCTTCGGGCGGGGAAGCCCCTTCGGGGTTTGAGAAGGAAAGGGTTAGCAGAGTTATCCTGTCCCCCGGCTTCTAGTGCGAGCCCTGCGCCGAGGGCGTCGCGGGCTCTTTGGGATAGAACTGACCAGACTATAGGATATTAGCTCGGGGGGAGGCCTCCTAGGGCCCCGATGTTGGCACCCGCACCGGAGATACAGCATCCAGAAGGGACCTCGCTATTCACGAACGAATGAAATTTGTTGAGGCCAGACAGCCGGGGTTCTCGTAAAGGGCCAGCCGAGAGTAGCCTCTTCTGGGCTCCGAGGCCGTGGCTATGGACTACAGGTCCCGGCATGCCCTGGGACTCGGGCGGGATATGGCGGCCCAAGGGGAGAGCTGCTGGACTACAAGTCCCGACATGCTCCGGGACTCGGAGGGCTACGGCGGCCCGAGGGTAGGTCTGTGAGTGCTGCTGGGCAACCCGGGGCGGGCGCTCACCTTAAAGGACCCCTGGAATTCGTCGCTCATCCTCCGCAGCTCGCGGCCATAGCGCTGTGCAGCCCAGAGGTTGGGGGGCGCCGAGCGCGAGCGGCCCCGGAACGGGCTGCTGAGTCCTTCCTCCTCCAGCACATCCTCCTCCTCGGACCCCGTGGGGTACGAACTGTGGCGACTGCGGGTCTCCAGGGAGCCTGGGGAGGAGGTGGGGGTCGGGGTGGGGGTGAGCCCGGCGCCACGGGCACCGCTTAGAGCCCCCTCCCCTCCTTGCTGATGAGAAGGCCCCCAGACACTTACTTCTTTTTTAGATTTGTATTTATTTATTTTTTAAATATTTATTACTTTTTGTTGGCCCTTGTTTTATTGTTGTAGTTATTATTGTTATTGATGTCATTGTTGTTGGATAGGATGGAGAGAGGAAGAGAGACAGACACCTGCAGACCTGCTTCACCCGTCTGTGAAGCGACTCCCCTGCAGGTGGGGAGCCGGGGGCTCGAACCGGGATCCTTACAACGGTCCTTGAGCTTTGCACCACGTGCGCTTAACCTGCCGTGCTACCACCCGACTCCCTTTATTTATTTATTAATGAGAAACATAGGAGGAGAGAGGAAGAGGCAGACATCACTCTGGTACATGCGCTGCCAGGGATTGAACTCAGGGTCTCATGCTTGAGAGTCCAAAGCTTTATCCACTGGGCCACTCCCCAGACACTCCCTACAGTGGAGCCCCCGTGACCTTTGTCCTCGGCCACCTGCAGGGGAGTTGGTGAAGCAGGTCTGCCTGCAGGTGTCTATCTTTCTCTCCCCCTCTGTCTTCCCCTCCTCTTTCTATTTCTCTCTGTCCTATCCAACAACGACAACATCAATAACAATAATAATAACTACAACAGTTAAAACAAGGGCAACGAAAGGGAATAAATAAATAAATATTAAAAAAAAAAAAAAGCCTTGCCCAGGATCACACATCTGAGAATCTGGGGCTCCAAGTCCCTCGATATTGATTGGCATCCAGAGTCCACTGAGCTGCACCTCTTCCTTCCTTCAGAGCCTCAGTCCAGGAGGAGCCTCGCCCTCACTCCTGCGGACTGTGCAAAGGTCGCCAGAGATGAGCAGAACTGCTCTGGGTTTCCCTGTGGACTGTCAGCTCCCCCCCCCCCATTATATACCAGACTGGCAAAGACCTACTACCATGCCCAGGGGCATAGCCCGGAGCTAAGAAAGTTAAAAGTGGTGGGCATGGAGTACATTGGGGGGGGGGGACATGTCAGTCCTGCCACCAAGAGTTAAGGTGGGGTCTGAGTGCCTAGCCATGTCTGTCTGTCCAGGTCTCTCAGGGATCTTCTGCAGAGCCCCATGAGACAGCTGCAGACACCTGGCTGAGGACTCCAGGGAGAGAAGAGATAGTGCTGCAGAAAGGCCTCAGTGCAGCCTGGGAGGTGGCCCTGTGGATAAAGTGTTGGGCTCCCAAGCATGAAGTCCTGAGTTCAATCCCCGGAGGCACATGTCCCTGAGTGGTGCTCTGGCTCTCACAAAAATAAATAAAAGACAGACAGACAGACTAGCCTCGGCTCAGAGAGAATGGTCTGGTGAGGAAGCCTCTGAGGAGCGAGACGGCGGTGGGAACCGTGGGAACGGGACCAGCTGGAGGCGTTCAGGCCGGCCGGGGCCGCGGGCAGTAGGCAGAGGGTCAGCAGTCAGCCGGGAGCCACCCAGCCCCGCTGCTGCTCTGTGAGCCTGGACGAAGCTCCCAGTCCATCGCCCTGCATGAGACAGGAAAGCACCCCCATCTGAGGGAGCCGCCTCTCAGTTTGCAGAGGAAACAGATGCACAGGGGACAGTGTGTCCTGCCGACCACTTGAGGGCTCAGGAAATAGCCGCCTCACCGCCACACTCGCGCTGGGAGCACACGCTGCCACCACGCCGGGCACACACAGGCCTGAGAGTTGGAAGGCGGGGGACCTGCAGGTGGCTGCCTTGCCCACCCGGGAATAGACACCTGCAGACCTGCTTCACCGCCTGTGAAGGGACTCCCCTGCATGTGGGGAGCAGGGGACTCGGGGGCTCAAACCGGGATCCTTATGCCAGTCCTTGCGCTTCACGCCGTTGTGCTACCACCCAGACTCTCTTTACTTTAGTTTTTAACCAAAACAATGATCAGCTCTGGCTTATGGTGCTGCAGGGGATTGAACCTGGAACTTCAGAGCCTCAGGCATGAGAGTCTCTTTGCATAATCATGATGCTATCTACACCCAGCCTTAACGTCTTATTGAATAGAGACAGAGAGAAATTGGGAGGGAGGGGAAGATGGAGAGGGAAACAGAGAGACACCTGCAGCCCTGCTTCACCATTCAGGAAGCTTTCCCCCTGCAGGTGGCGACCAGAGACTTGAACCCAGGTGTCCTTGCGCACTGTAGTGTGTGTGCTTAACCAGGTGCACCACCACCTGGTCCTTTCTTTCCTTTTTCCCCCTCCAGGGTTATTGCTGGGCTCGGTGCCTGCACCATGAATCCACCGCTCCTGGAGGCCATTTTCCCCCCTTTTGTTGCCCTTGTTGTTGTAGCCTCGTGGTTATTATTATTGCCATTGTTGATGTTCTTCGTGTTGGATAGGACAAAGAGAAATGGAGAGAGGAGGGGAAGACAGAGAGGGGGAGAGAAAGACAGACACCTGCAGATGTGCTTCACCACCTGTGAAGCAACTCCCCTGCAGGTGGGGAGCCGGGGGCTTGAACCGGGATCCTCACTCGAGTCCTTGCACTTTGCGCCAAATGCGCCTAACCCACTGTGCTACCGCCCGGAACCGGCCCTTTCTTTTTTTATATATATATTTATTCATTTTTATTATTTTCTTCTTTTTTTGCCACCAGGTTTATTGCTGCACTACGAATCCACTGCTCTTAGAGGCTATTTTTCCCCTTTTGTTGCCCTTGTTTATCATTGTTGTTTTTATTATTGTTGTTGTTATTGCTATTATTGTTGGATAGGAGGAGGGGAAGACAGAGGGGGAGAGAAAGACAGACATCTGGTGTGTCCGTCACCACGTGTGACATGACGACACCCGACCCCCCACCCCCCACCCCCGCGGGCCGCAGGTGGGAAGCCCGGAGCTGGAACCGGAATCCTTGTGCCAGTCCTTGCGCTTCTAGCCACTTGCCCTTAACCCGCTGCACTACTGCCCGACCCTCTCTTTCATCTTCTTTTTTTTTTATATACATTTATTTAGTGGTCTGGGAGTTGGTACAGTCGATAAAGCATTAGACTCTCAAGCATGAGGTCCTGAGTTCAGTCCCTCAATCCCCGGCAGCACATGTATCAGAGTGATGGCTGGTTCTTTCTCTCCTCTATCTTTCTTACTAAGAAATAAAATAAAATAGATATATAAAAATTTATTTATTTATTGGATAGAGACAGAGAAATTGAGGGGGAGGGGCAGATAGGGAGAGAGACAGAGACACCTGTCTCTGAAGCCCTGCAGGTAGGGACCAGGGTCTTGAACTTGGGTTCTGGGGCACTGTAATGTGTGTGCTTAACCAGGTGGGCCACCACCTGGCCCCCTTCTCTGTTTCTATCAGGAAGAAAGAAAAACAAATAAAAGCATCCAACCAGAGGGATTTTCTCTGAATTCCTGGGGTGTGGGCGTGTGCCCTGGGGAGACACATTAGCCCTGAAAGTGTTGACACCCTGGGCCAGGCAGAGCGGGTGTCACTCCTTCCTGGGGAATGGAGGGGGAGGGGCAAGCCTGCTGGGCTGGGTGTGTGTGTGCCCACACCCATCTTCACCCAGAGAGCCTGAGGCGGGCGGTGGGAGGGGGGCAGGGACTGGAAGTGCGACACACCCCAGCAAGGCTGTAAGTTCTTTCCCCACTGGGCCGCTGGGTAAGTGGTGTGGCTGCAAAGTCCAGGTGCAAGTGGTGGGTGGCGGGAATGGCCTCACCCCGTGCAGGCATGCAGCCTGTCAGCTTCAACTCCAGCAGGCCAGGGCCGGACACCTGGAGCTCCCTGAAGCCATGGGGTGGCGATATGAAAGTCCTTACTGGCTTAGGGAATCAGAAGGTATTGGGCAGTGCGGGAGGCGGGGCTCGGGCACAACTACCAGCGCCAAGCATTCGAGAAGCCATGGACCATGTCCATTTGACACTAAACCTGGATTGCCCGGTGTCTTTATGTGCTACGAGTTAGTGTTTCATTATTATTATTAGTAGTAGTAGTAGTAGTAATAGTGTTAATTTAGATACAGAGAGGCAGAGAGAGAGAGAGAGACACCACAGCACGCAAGTTTCCTTCAGTGGCGGGCGTGGGGACCAGCCTCGAATCTGGGCCGTGCACAGGGCAAAACAGCTCACTGTCCAGGCGAACCTTTTCGCAGGCCCTGTTGTGTATGTTAAAGTGGAAGAAAGAAAAAAAAAAAACAGCCAGGATGGAGGCTCAGTGACTGAACCCAAACCGTGCAGGTCTAAGGCCCTGCCTGGGTTTGCTTCCCAGCACTCAAATAAGCGAAGAGTTGTCCTGGGCTCCCGGACTGTATGTAGGGAGAGGCTGACCCTGTGGCCATAGTGCGCCAAGTCCTGCTCTAAAGGCCATCCGGCTTATCTCTTCGGCTTATCTCTGCCTCAGGCCTTCTGTGGCTCCCTGTTGCCTAAACTCTTAGGTGTGGCTTCACCTCCACTTCTAACCTGCGGTTCACTGCTGCGGTCTGTGTTGGGGGGGCTCTTTGAGGGTCTTGGCTTTCTGATATATATATATATATTTTGCCTCCTGGGTTATTGCTGGGCTCGCTGCCTGCACTGCGAATCCACTGCTCCTGGAGGCCATTTTCCCCATTTTTTGCTGCCCTTGTTATTAGTGTTGTTATTGCTGTTGTTGGATAGGACAGAGAGAAATGGAGAGAGGAGGGGAAGACAGAGAGGGGGAGAGAAAGAGAGACACCTGCAGACCTGCTTCACCGCCTGGGAAGCGACTCCCCTGCAGGTGGGGAGCCGGGGGCTCGAACCGGGATCCTTACAACGGTTCTTGTGCTTAGCGCCACCTGTGCTTAACCCGCTGCGCTTCTGCTTGACTCCCTTTCTGGTCTTTTATAGGAAAAAGCACTTGGGGAGATGTGTGGCTAGTAGAGCACAGGAATTACGTGACTCAGGTTCCCAGTTCGATCCCTGGCACCACATGTGCCCCCAGAGCAGTGCTCCGGCTCCTCTTCTGCCTGCGAGACTCTTATCTCGTGAAATAAAATTGGGCTGAGGAGACACCATAGTGGTTCTGCAAAAGACTTTCATGCCTAGGACTCTGAGGTCCCAGGTTCAACTACCAGCACCACCATCAGCCAGAGCTGAGCAGGGCTCTACTGATAAATAAATAAATAGGAACCAGGTGGTGGTGCATGTGTTATCATGTGCAAGGATCAGGTTCAAGCCCCCAGTCTCACTTGCAGGGGGCAAGTTTCACAAGCAGTGAAACAGTGCTGCAGGTATCTCTCTGTCTGTCTCTCCCTCTAACGTTCTCTTTGTCCTATTAAATAAAGTTTTGAAATCTTTTTTAATTCATTTTTTGTTACCTTTATTTACTGGATAGAGACAGTCAGATATTGAGAGGGAAGGGGGAGAGGGAGAGGGACAGAGAGAGGGGCCAATTGGTGGTGCACACCTTTTTTTTGTTTTGCCTCCTGGGTTATTGCTGGGGCTCGGTGCCTGCACTACGAACCCACTGCTGCTGGAGGCTATTTTTTCCCTTTTGTTGTCCTGGCTGTTTATTGTTGTTGTTGTTGTTATTGTTGCTGTTGCTGTCGTTGTTGTTGGATAGGACAGAGAGAAATCAAAAGAGGAAGGGAGGGACCAGTGGTGGCACACCTGGTAAGCGCGCACATTACAGTGCACAAGGACCCAGGTTCAAGCCCCTGGTCCCCACCTGCAGGGGGAAAGCTTTGCAAGGAAGCAGGGCTGCAAGTGTCTCTCTGTTTATTTCCCTATCTCTCCCTCCTCTCTCAATTTCTCTGTCTCTATCCAATAATAAACAAATAAAATATTAAAATTAAAAAAAAAAAGAGGAAGGGAAGGCAGTCGGGCGGTGCAAAGCGCAAGGACCGGCATAAGGATCCCGGTTCAAGCCCCAGTGTGAAGCAGTGAAGCAGATCTGTAGGTGTCTGTCTCTCCCCCTCTCTGTCTCCCCTCCTATCTCAATTTCTCTGTCCTACCCAACAGCGACAACAATAATAACTACAACAATAAAACAACAAGGGCAACAAAAGGGAATAAATAAATATTTAAAAAAAAAAGGAAGGGAAGACAGGTGGAGAGGAAAAGACAGACACCTGCAGACCCCCTGCAAGTGGGGAGTCGGGGGCTCGAACCGGGATCCTTACTCCAGTCCTTGTGCTTTGTGCCATGTGCACTTAACCGGCTGCGCTACTGCCCGACCCCCTAAGCGCACACTTTGCAGTGCGCAAGGACCCATGTTCAAGCCCCTAGTCCCAACCTCCAAGAGAGAGCCTTCACGAATGGTGAAGCAGGGCTGCAGGTGTCTCTCTGTCTCTCCCACTCTGTCTTTCTTCCTTCCCCTCTCAATTTCTCTCTGTCCTATCCACAATAATTAAAAAAAAAAAAAGCTCCAGGAGCAGTGGATTCCTAGTGTAGGCACCAAGCCCCAGCAATAACCTTGGTGTGGGGGGGGATGGCCACTGGGAGTGATGGAGTGGTGTAGGCCTCCAGCCCTAGGGATAAGCCAGGGGCAAAGTCCAGCAATCATGGGCTTGGGTGACCTGGGGGGCTCCACACAGATGCCAGGTGAGGGCTTGCAGGGGAGCCCCAGGGCCCAGGCCCTCCCCATACACACTCAGGGGGCAGCCAGTCTCCCTAAAGCCCTCCGGCGGGGGTCAGGAGCTGGCATGGGCACCCTGCTTCTGTGTGCACCTTAGGTTGGTGCAGAAACCACCCCAGCCCCGCCCCTCTCCCCATCTCTAGCCCTGTCTCCCCACTCGGCCCTGGCTCACCCTCAGCCCAGCCTCACTGGGGTGTGTGTGTTCCTGGAGTCATTATCACGGGGACTCGGGGTGTGCAGAACCACTCCTTTCCTCTAGATAGAGGATGAGAGACAGAGAGATAGGGAGGAAGGGAGAGATAGCCCAATAGTTAGTTATACAAAGAGACTCTCATGCCTGAGGCTCCCAAGTCCCAGGTTTAAGCCCTAGTACCACCATAAGCTGAGTTGAGCAGTGCTCTGGTGAGAGAGAGAGACAGAGAGACAGAGAGAGAGAGACAGAGAGAGAGACAGAGAGACAGAGAGAGACAGAGAGAGGAGGGAGACACCATAGCACAGTTCCACTGCTTGTGAAGCTTTCCCCTTGAGGGCATTTCTATATGATGTTGGGGTTGGGTTGCAGAAACCCCAAGTCCCTGAGCCACCCGCCACCCCCCTCTCCTACCCTTTTACCCCAAAGGGCACAGTCTTGGGTATAGTCACTCAGCCCAAGCCCCCACTACTCACTCCCCGGGCACCCCAACTCTCATGACACCAGGGTTCAGCCAGCCCTCCCAGGCACACCCACATGCCACCTGCTCCCTTTGGGACAGATTACCCCTGGGGGTGGACAGGGAAGCCCCCCTCTCAGATAGCTCCCGAGGCTGCAGGTGGTTTAAATTCAAGGCCACAGAGCCAGGGTGTCCCTGGCACTGCCTCCTGGCACCTCCCAGGTTTTGGACAATGGTGTCCAGTCAGCTCCCCACTGTCCCCCCACAACCTGGCATCCTTTTAATTAGAGAGACATTCACTCACTTGGCTCAGCCATCCTGGGTGTCAGCCCCCCTCTTCCCCTCAGAGTCTGGCTCCCTCTGTCCCTGCATTTCCCTGGCGCCTGGGACTCCCGCCAGCTATAAACAGGTTCCTTCCCCTCTTTGTTGTTGAGCTATTACAAATGCTAGTTCCAGGGCAGGGACCCAGGGCCTCGAGCGTGTGCGGACAGCGAAAGCAGCCTCCCAGCCCTGAGCTGCCTCTGTCCTTATGAAAGGCAGAGAAGGGAAGTCAGACGAAGACAGGGACAGGCAGAGGGATAGGAGGAGGGACAGGGACAGAGAGAGGGATAGGAAGAGGGACAGGGACAGAGAGAGGGACAGGCAGAGGGACAGGGAGAGGGATAGGAAGAGGGACAGGGACAGACAGAGGGATGGGAAGAGGGACAGGGACAGAGAGAGGGACAGGCAGAGGGACAGGGAGAGGGATAGGAAGAGGGACAGGGACAGACAGAGGGATGGGAAGAGGGACAGGGACAGAGAGAGGGACAGGCAGAGGGACAGGGAGAGGGATAGGAAGAGGGACAGGGACAGGCAGAGGGACTGGGGGGGGGGGGGAGACAGGAGACACAACAGCACTGCTCCACCGGTGATCCACAGAGCTGCCCCCCCTGCTGTCCATGGTGCTCCATGTACATGCTGCTGGGTATCGAACCCAGGGCCTTATGCATCGAAGAGCTGTACTTTTCTAGCTGAGCTACCTCCTGGTCCCACTAAATATATATATATATATTTTTTTTTTTTTCTTCTCTTTCCTGTCTTAAAAAAATAAGGACTGGGAAGATAGTAAATGGTTATGCAAAAGGACTTTGAGGGCTGAGGAACTGAAGGTCTCAGGTTCAATCCCCAGTACCACCATAAGCCAGAGCTGAGCAAGCAGTATTCTGGGAAAAATAACAACAACAAATATATATATTCACTACAGTACAGCCTCTGTTTTATGTGACGGCTTGAGACTGAGTTCTGGCCACCACTGCAGAGGATCTGTGTGGCGGAGGCTTCATGAGCCTTGGAACAGTGCTGTACTGTCTGTCCTTCCTTCCTTCCTTTCCTTTATATTTATTTATTTTCCCTTTTGTTGCCCTTGTTGTTTTTCATTGTTGTTGTAGTTATTATGTTGTTGTTATTATTGTTGTCCTTGTTAGGGCAGAGAGGAATGGAGAGAGGAGGGGAAGACAGAGAGGGGGAGAGACAGACAGACACCTGCAGACCTGCTTCACCGCCTGGGAAGCGACTCCCCTGCAGGTGGGGAGCCGGGGGCTCGAACCGGGATCTTTGCCAATTCTTGAGCTTTGTGCGCCGCCGTGCACTTAACCCGCAGCGCCACCGCCCGGCTCCCTCTTCCTTCCTCCCTTTCTTTCTTCCCCAGAGCACTGCTCCGCTCTGGCTTGTGGTGGGGTGGGGGAGGGACAGACTCTCTCTGCTACTTGTCTCTCCCTATGCTCTACGTAGGGAAAAAAGAAAATGCACCAGGAGCAGTGGGATCGTGCAGGGGCAATGTCCCAGGGAATGAAAAGCCTTGGCAGAAAACAAAAGGAAACCCTTCCTTAACTAGCAGGTGAGGAGGTGGCCTGGTGCACAGATAGGGATGGCAGGGCTGCAGCCCCCACCTGCAGGGGGAAGCGTCACCAGCAGGGAAGCAGGGCTGTATGCATGCGTCTCATTTTCTGCTTCTCTCCTGCTCTGTCTCCCCCTTCCCTTTCAATTTTTCTCTGACCTATCAAATAAAATAGAAAAGGAAGAATGGCTTCTGAGAGCAGTGTATTTGCCATGCAGGCGCCCAGCCCCAGCCATAACCCCACTGGCAGCAAAAAACTTAAAGGGGGAGTCGGGCGGTGGCGCAGCGGGTTAAGTGCTGGCGGCGCAAAGCGCAGGGACCGGCGTAAGGATCCCGGTTCGAGCCCCCGGCTCCCCACCTGCAGGGGAGTCGCTTCCCAGGCGGTGAAGCAGGTCTGCAGGTGTCTGTCTTTCTCTCCCCCTCTCTGTCTTCCCCTCCTCTCTCCATTTCTCTCTGTCCTATCCAACAATGACATCAGTAACAATAACTACAACAACAACAATGAAAAACAACAAGGTCAGCAAAAGGGAAAATAAATAAATATAAAAAAATTAAAAAAAAATATATATATATATATTGCATCCAGGTAATTTATGAAAATGATTCAAATACTCCATGAGTGGTGAAGCAGGGCTGCAGGTGTTCCTGTTTCTCTCCCTCTCTATCTCCCTACCCCTCTCAATTTTTCTATCTCTCTATAACAACAATTAAGTAATAATAATAACAACGGTGGGCTGAGGAACCTGCATGCTTGAGGCCCTAAACTCAAATGTCAGCGTGGTCCTCAGCATCTCTGTCACGTTAATGAGTCAGCAAATAGGTATTTGAAAATATAACGGAAACAATACCACCCTTTCATGGCGGAGACACCAAAGGGCCCTGTTTTGTTTTTCTTTCTCTTTTTCTTTTTCTTTCTTTCTTTCTTTCTTTCTTTTTTTTTTTTTTTTTGACCTCCAGGGTTATTGCTGGGGCTCAGTGCAAATCCACTGCTCTGGAGGCTATTTTGTTGTTTTATTGCTGTTGTGGTTATTATTATTATTGTTATTGATGTCACTGTTGTTGGATAGGACAGAGAGGAGTGGAGAGAGGAGGGGAAGACAGAGAGTGGTGGTCGAGAAAGGTAGACACACCTACAGACCTGCTTCACCGCCTGTGAAGCAACTCCCCTGCTGGTGGGGAGTGGGGGGGGGGGGTTCGAACCGGGATCCTTCCGTGGGTCCTTGAGCTTTGCGCCACGACGTGCGCTTAACTCGGTGTGCTACTGCCCAGGCTCCACTGCCCAGATTTAACTCTCAGCACCATCATAAGCCACAGCTTAGAAATGCTCTGACTGGGGAGTCGGGCAGTAGCACAGAGGGTTAGCGCATGTGGCGAAGAGCAAGGATCCGGGTTCGAGTTCCCGGCTCCCCACCTGCAGGGGAGTCGCTTCCCAGGCGGTGAAGCAGGTCTGCAGGTGTCTTTCTCTCCCCCTCTCTGTCTTCCCCTCCTCTCTCCATTTCTCTCTGCCCTATCTAGCAACAACGACATCAATAACAACAATAGTAACTACAACAACAATTAAAAAAAAAGGGCAACAAAAGGGAATAAATAAATATTTAAAAAAAAAGAAAAAGAAATGCTCTGGTTATGGGGACGGGGAGGAAGGAAGCACGAGAGGTTACGTGCACGTGGCTTTAACCACTGCACCACCTCCTGAACCACTTTGTTGTTGTTTTGTCATTAGGGTTAATGTTGGGGGTTAGTACCTGCAGCATAACTCCAAGGCTCCTGATGGCTACTTATACTTCCTTTTTTCTCTCTTTTAAGATTTATTTATTCCTGAGAAAGGACAGGAGAGAGAGAAAGAACCGGACATCACTCTGGTACATGTGCTGATGATGTGCTGCCAGGGCTTGAACCCAGGGACTCACGCTTGAGAGTCCAGTGCCGTATCCACTGAGCCACCTCCAGGAACACCCTTTTTATTCTCTCTTCTGATCGAGAGAGATACAGACACACCTGCACCCGTGTTCCAATACTTGTGAAGCTTCCCCTCTGCAGGTGGCAGCTGGGGGTTTGAACTCAGGGCCTTGCACAAGTGTGTGCTTAGCCAGGTGTGCCACCACCTGCCCTCCCCCCCATCCTCATTGGTCCCCTTCCACTCCCCAGGGGCAGTGTGTGGTCTTCAGTCTCCCTGACACACTGCTCTGGGCAATGGCCCCAGGTGACGAATTCTAGGCCAGTCATCCCCCCCACACACACACACACAGGAGCTTTCAGGGAGGCACACCCCCTCCTACCTTCTCCCGCCAACTTTTAGCTTCCCTCCCACCCCATCTCCTCAACTCCTGTCTGCTTTCCTTTTGCAGGTTGGAGGCCAGACCCAGCCCACATGCTGTCCTGTCCACATTGGCCTGGCCCAGGTGTGGCTCCTGATGGTGCCCATCTCAGAGCCCGACACCCCTAGGGCCCCAGGTCCCCGGCCCAGCACCCCACTTACAGTCCTGCTTTACTTTCAAAATGAACCCAGAGCAGCATGGGTGCTGAGCCTGCAGGGGCAGAGTTCTAAACCTGCGTGCAAGTGGTCCTGAGTTTGGTCCACAGCATTGAATGTGTTGGAGTGATGTTCTGAGTCTGTCTCTCCTTCATTCGTGAATAAATCTTGCAACCTGGCATGTGGCTCAGAGGATACAGTGCCAGACTCTCAAGCAGGAGGTCCTGAGTTTGATTCCCAGCATCACATGGGCTAGAGTAATATTCTGGTTATCTGTCTCTCTTTCCCAATAATACAGAATAGGGCTGGGAGACAGCATAATGGTTCTGCAAAAGACCTGAAGCTATAGGGTACCAGGTTCAATCCCCAGCACTACCATGATCCAGAGCTGAGGAGTGGTTTAGTTTCTCTGCCCTCCTCACCCCCCATTAAGATAAAATAAATCACCACCCTGGTCCAAGCTGCCATACTACTTCAAAGGGACTTGAAGCCCTTCCATGATAATGTACTCAGCATTCAAGACTCAGCTACCCCTCTCCCAGCACACACCAAGACCATAGCCTGCCTCAGGGCCTTTGCACTGCCTCTTCCCTCCACCTGGATCTCTTTCCAGCTATGTGCTGGGCTTAACCTCTGCCCAACCAGTCCTTGCTGAAATGTGGCTTCTTACAAGCCTCCCCACCCCCACCCCCAACCCCAACCCCTCCTCCACCGGCACACTAGTTAAAATCACTCTCCTGGGTCTGGTCTTCAGAATTAAAAAAAAAAAAAAAAAAGGACTGATTCCTGGGTTAAGGGTTATCTTCTAGAATATTCCATCACTTGCTTAGTTTATAGCTTATCTCCTCCCCTCCCCACTGGACTGCAGGCACTACAAGGGCAAGATCTTTTATCTCCTTCTGCCACCAATGAACCCCCAGCAGTGGGGACAGAACACAGCACAGGTGCAGAGTGGGCCCAGCCGGGTTGGGAGGGGTGGTGCCAGCAAGTGTGAAGGTGTGGGGGTCAGACAGGCCAGGCCAGTGGGGCTCTGATTAAAAAAATAATAGGTCGGGGGTAGATAGCATGATGGTTATGCAAAGAGACTCTCATACCCGAGGCTCCAGTCCCAGGTTCAATCCCCTGCAGTGCTCTGGTAAAATAATAATAATAATAATAATAATAATATAGTCTTGGGGAGTTGGCAGCAGGGCAGCGGGTTAAGCGCAGGTGGTGCAAAGCACAAGGACCCGCATAAGGATCCCAGTTCGAGCCCCCGGCTTCCCACCTGCAGAAGAGTTGCTTCACAGGTGGTGATGCAGGTCTGCAGGTGTCTATCTTTCTCTCCCCCTCTCTGTCTTCCCCTCCTCTCAACATTTCTCTCTATCCTATCCAATGACATTAACAACAACAACAATAACTGCAACGACAATAAAACACAAGGGCAACAAAAGGGAATAAATAAATCATAATAATATAGTCTTTCCTTGGCTGACTCATTTTTCTTTTTAATATTTACTGATCTATTTATTTTAAAGAGAGTGTGTGTGTGGAAGGGTGGGGGAGGGCTTCATAAGCCTTCCAGCTCCTGAGAAGGGGAAGGGGCACCTAGCTTCTGCAGGCAGGGTGCATGGCTTCTGATTTCAGAAGACCTGGGATTCTGTCTGGGCACTGCCCCCCCACCACACCGCACCCCCAAGGCCTATTCTTTCCATCTTGGAGCTCAACCCTCCCCCCCAACACACACACACAAGCACTGGGCTGACTTGATACCTGGGAGGACTTGCCCCAGGCACCCATATACAAAGGCAGTCCCAGTCCAGAACGGGACAGCGGGTCCAGGAGTCTCAACAGCCCTTCAGACTATCAGAGGAAATGCCAGCCAGTGTGACCTTAGGCAAGTCACTTCCCCTTTCAGGCTCATTACCTGCAAGTTCAGACAGCACAGCCATATTTCCCGAGTGTATTAGCACTGTACTGTAATCAAGCATTTCCTACAAGATCTGCCTAATTGTCCAAATAACCCTACGGCGGTGGTGATTAACTGCTCCGTTTTACAGAAGGGTAAACTGAGGCACCAAGCGGGTACAGTGAGTGTGGGTACCCCTTGGGGGTGCCCAGAGCTGGGGCCTGGAGGCCAGGTGGGCCGGCAGGTGGATGGGGGGTTGCCTACCTCCATGGTGACTGCTGCCGGCTGGCTGCCACTGCTGGTGACCTGCTTCCCCCTGGAGGTCTGGGGCCGTCCTCGGGTGGCTGCCCAGACCAGGCCCCGTGGGGCTGGGGCCCAGGCCCCTCTCTGCAGGGCTGGGGTCTTCCTGCTCACTTGGCTCAAACTCTGGGATCTGGAACATGCTCTGGGCTGTGGGGGAAAGATGGCAGGTAGTTAGTTCAGGGCTGGGGCCAACGGTGGCAGAGCCGAGGTGGGGGGCGCACACCCCAGGATCGCACCGCCTCCTCGGGGAGGGGGGGAGGCATCCGCCCGCTGAGTCCGGCTCGAGGGAGATCTCGGCCGGTCCCCCGAAACGTAAACCTCCTAATAGGAACCCAGCTACTGCGGAGGCCCGGCCCGGCCCGGCCCGGCCCGCCCGCGGGGAAGGCAAACAGTTCTCACCCCAAGCCCGATCCTGAGGCCCCTGACCCGGGCCCGCCGCCTCCCTCCAGGACTGAGAGCCCGGCCCTGGTTGCCTGGGTAACGGGAACTGTCACGGACATAACCCAATCAGCGCTCGACGCGTCACTGGGGGCGGGGTTAGACAGGCCCCTGGCCCCGCCTCCGCCTAACTCGTGGGTCCCTTCCGCATCTCGGGATGTCGGGCTCCCAGCTCCTCCGGGCGCCTTGGGAGGGTGCGGGAGCCGGGGTGGGGGTGCCTGGGGTCCCCATTGGGCGCCCGGAGACGCGCCTCTGCTAACGAGTTCGCCTGGCCCTCTGGGCCTTAGTTTCCACCTCTGTGAAATGGGGGTCGCGACGCCTCCCTCTGGAGCCCTCCAGTCGGGAGACCCCGTGCGGGTCCCCGCGGGGAGCAGCGCGGCGCCCAGCCGCCACTGAGGCCCGGCCGTCAGATGCACCTGTCACTCCCGCTGCCCGCTCCGTCGGGGCCGGGTGACCCTCCACCCCGCGTGGCCACTCCCCGCCATTCCGCTGCGCCCTGCAGATAAGCGCGGGCACCTCCGGCAGGATGAAGGTCCCCGCGTCCCAGGGGCCGCGGGCTCGACGCGGGGAGCCGTAGGGCCGGAGGCTTCCCGCCCGGCAGGCGGCCGGCCAGGTGAGCTGCAGCCCGGCCGGCCGAGGCGAGGGGCGACCGCGCTTCCCGGGGGGCTGCGGCGGGCTTGGGGGGCGAGGGGAGGCCCCGGGGGCCATCTTGGCTGTGGGCGGAAGTTTCCTTCATAAGCCGGCTGCGGGGAGTCGTTGCCGCCCCCATCGGGCGGCAGGGCGATGGGAAAGAGCGGCGGGGGCGCCACACGGCCCCCGAGCCAACCAGCGCAGGCGGTGCGGGGCGCGGCCCTCCCGGGCGCCCGCGGGATGCGGCGCGGCCTCCGCCTCGGGACTGCCCGCCGCCTCCGGTAACCCTGGCGCCCGCCGGCGGCGCACCTTGCGCGCATTCACGAACGCCTGGGCGCCGGGCGCGGCGCGGGGCTGCGGGGCCGCAGCCAGACCCTGCGCACTTTGCGTAGCGGCCCCTCCCCCCCCCGCGCGCGCAGGCGCAGGAGGGGGCGGAGGAGCCGGGGAGCGGGAGCCCGGGGTCCCAGCGACCGGAGCCGGCTCCCCCAGCAGCTGGAGCCCCCGGCGGTGGTCTCCTCTCGCCCCCGTGGCTGGAGAGCAGACGCAGTGGGGGGAGGGGGGTGGGCGTCGCAATCCCAGGAACAGAAGCCCCCACCCCCATTCCCATCCGGATCATTGGAGCGGGGAGAACACCGGGGTTTGGGGAGGGGGAGAGCCGGGCGTTGAGCAACCCCCGCAGCGGCCGCTACCCGGAGCCAACAGGCTTGCGGCGGCCGGCTCTCCCCCTTCTGCCGAACGACTCGGAGCACCGAGGCCGAGCACCCCATCTCCTTGAGCCTCTGCACCCCCATCCTCCATCCCGGGCTCCGGGACTGGCCCGGGGACATACTCCCCACTTTGCCCGCTGTGCTAAGAGGAAGGAGACTGAGTCGGAGGCCCAGGGCTGGGAGCCCGGGAAAAGGTCCCTCTGTCAGGGACCGGCCAGGCCTGCTAGCCACGACCCCCCCCCAACCCCCTGCAACACCCCACCTCTGCCTCTGCACCCCACCACTCCACCCTGCGCATTGATTTCCCTGGGTCCCCCGCCAGCCCCTCTGTCTCTGTCTCCCTCCGGACCCAGGCTCTGTCTCTGGCATGGAGAGTAACCTGTCTGGCCTGGTACCCGCCGCCGGGCTGGTGCCCGCGCTGCCGCCGGCCGTGACCCTGGGGCTGACCGCGGCCTACACCTCGCTGTATGCGCTGCTCTTCTTCTCCGTCTATGCCCAGCTCTGGCTGGTGCTGCTGTACGGACACAAGCGGCTCAGCTACCAGACGGTGTTCCTGGCCCTCTGTCTGCTCTGGGCCGCCCTGCGCACCACCCTTTTCTCGTTCTACTTCCGAGACACCCCCCGGGCCAACCGCCTGGGCCCCCTGCCCTTCTGGCTTCTCTACTGCTGCCCTGTCTGCCTGCAGTTCTTCACCCTGACGCTGATGAACCTCTACTTTGCCCAGGTAACCATGGGGACGACTGCAGAGGGGTGCTAGGGGGTAGGGGTGGCCAGGACCAAGGGCCTAAGGAAACCGTGGGCTTCTCTGCTTCCAGGTAGTGTTCAAGGCCAAAGCCAAGCGCCGGCCAGAGATGAGCCGCGGCTTGTGAGTACTGGGGGTGCTACTGCCCTCTCCCCCCATGACCAGGGGTCCTCCTGTGCTGTGGCTGGTGGGTGGACATGGAAAGAGCTGGAGCAGTTAGGCACCCGGTGCAGATGGACAGTCACCATGCGCAGGGGTGCACCTCACCCTTGGTGGAGCAGGTGCTGAGGGGCCCCCAACCCCTGGAAGCTCGAAAAGCCAGGCTGGCTTCTGAGTGACCTTGGGCCCATGGGCTGCTGTCAACTTGTACAGGGGCAGCTGGGGCTATAGCTGACTGGGATAATGCATTGCTTTGCCGTGTGTGCCACTCAGGTTCGAGCCTGGCCCCCACCACATTGAAGGAAGCTCTGGTGCTTATGGTCTGTCTCCATGATATTCTCTCTCTCTCTCTCTTTCTGCTTCAACCCAAATATTAAAAATAAAAATTAGTGGTCCAGGAGGTGGCGCAGTGGCTAAAGCACTAGACTCTCTAGCATGAGGTCCTGAGTTCCATCCCCGGCAGCACATGGACCAGAATGATGTCTGGTTCTTTCTTTCTCTCCTAGCCTTCTCATTAATGAATAAATAAAATCCTTAAAAAATTAAAATTAAAATTAAGGGACATTAATTTGGAAAATAGAAAGAGAAACAATGTTAAAGGATAGTATGGTTATGCAAAAAGACCTTCATCCCTGAGGCTCTGACATCCCAGGTTCAATCCCCAGCACCACCAAAAACCCAAGCTGAGCTGTACTCTGGAGAAAAAAGAATGATGTTCACACCTGAGCTGTAGCACTGTCAGTATCCCCACCTGAGGGGTCAAAAGATGGAGGCTGGTCCTGGAAAGGTCCAAGTCAGACTGCTTTTTCTTTTTTTTTTTCAAGCTTGTTAAAAAAATGTTCGTATATTGCCCTTCTTGTCTTTCTTCTTCTTCCTCTGTCTCTCCTCTTACTCCTTTTTGTTCTTGTTTAAAAATATATTCTTTATCAATGAAAGAGAGACTGCCAGAGCATCACACTGGCATATATGTTGCTTGTGATTGAACTCAGGACATGATGATTAAAAGTCCCATGCTCTAAACCACTGTGCCACTCCCAGGGCCAGGCCACATGCTTTTTTTTTTTTTTACTTTATACTTTGTTTTATTTGCTAGGAGAGAGAGAAATTGAAAGGGAGATAGAGAAGGAGAGAGAGACACCTGCAGCACTGCTTCACCACTCATGAACCTTCTTCCCTACAGGGGAGGGTGGGGACTGGGTTCTTGAACTGGGTCCTTGTGCTTGGTAACACAAGCGCTTAACTAGATGCACCGCTGCCCGGCCCCTCACATGTGTTTTCAAAAGACAGTATTTGTTTCCTTATTAGAGAGAGTGAATGAAAGGAGGGAGAGGGAGAGAGAGACCAAAGCACAGTTCAGCTCTGGTGTAAGGTGCTGGGAGTCGACCCTGTAGCCTCTGGGGCCTAGGGCCTGCCAAACTGGGCCTCGAGCAGGCTCAACCGTCTCCTGGGGCTTGCTGAGCAGGCCAGCCGGCTGTGGGTGCTGACAGCGCTGTGGCTGCAGGCTGGCCGTCCGGGGGGCCTTTGTGGGGGCCTCCCTGCTCTTCCTGCTGGTGAATGTGCTGTGTGCGGTGCTGTCCCGCCGGCGTCGGACTCAGCCCTGGGCCCTGCTGCTGGTGCGCGTCCTGGTGAGCGACTCCCTCTTTGTCATCTGTGCACTCTCCCTGGCCGCCTGCCTCTGCCTGGTGGCCCGCCGGGCACCCTCCACCAGCATCTACCTGGAGGCCAAGGTAGCGCTTTCACCCCTGGTGTCTTGGGAGTCTGGGGGGACCAGAGAGGAAGCCGGAGCCTCCCTCCCTGAGGGTCCCCATTGTCGTCTGTGCCAGGGCACCAGCGTGTGCCAGGCAGCCGCCATGGGCGGGGCCATGGTCCTGCTCTACGCCAGCCGGGCCTGCTACAACCTGGCCGCCCTGGCCTTGGCCCCCCGAGGCCAACTGGATGCCTTCGACTACGACTGGTACAACGTCTCCGACCAGGTGGGCACCCCTGGGCCGGGCACTGACAGGATGCCCCGCTGGCAGGACAGCGGATGGCACAGCCCTGCCTCCCCCACAGGCTGACCTGGTAAACGACCTGGGCAACAAAGGCTACCTGGTGTTCGGCCTCATCCTGTTCGTGTGGGAGCTGCTGCCCACCACCCTGCTGGTGGGCTTCTTCCGGGTGCACCGGTCCCCTCAGGACCTGGTGAGGGCAAGGGATGGGTGACTGGGGGGGGGGGGGCTGGAGCCCGTGGGGAGGGGCAGGGGCAGCACCATCGATGGCGGCTCCCTTCCCTCCACAGAGCACCAGCCGCATCCTCAACGGGCAGGTATTTGGCTCTCGCTCCTACTTCTTCGACCGGGCCGGGCACTGTGAGGAAGAGGGCGGCTCCTGGGAGCACAGCCGTGGGGAGAGCACCAGGTAAGTGCCCCCACCCTGCCTGGGGACCTCTGGGAGCCCGGCCTGCTCCCTCCATGAGTCCTGGGGGCCTTGCCACCCATTCTGGGCAAGGCCCCTCCGGGTTTCTGTGGCTGGTGCAGCACCTCAAGGTCTACTCCCGTCGTCCCTGCACCCCACCACCACCCAGCCCAGTGCGCTCGGCCTGACCCCACTCCTCCCTCTGCCTCCAGCATGTCCGACAGCCTGGGCTCCAGCAGCTGGTACGGAGCCATCACCAGGGAGCCAGGCTGGTGCGGGGGCCCGACGAGGACCACGCCGCTGCTCTTCTCCCAGGTGCTGGGACCCGGCGGCCACCACCACAGTCTCTACTCCACCCCACAGACGTGACCCCCCATCCCAACCCACCCCGGAACACCCAGGCCCCGGCCCCTCGCACCCCAGCTCCCCTGAACCTGGGTCACCTGCCTCTTCTTGCCTAGGACCTTGGGCAGCGGCTGCTCCTCCCCGGCCTGCAGGCTTCTTTCTGCTCCTGCCTGTGAGCTTGTGTGGTCCCACAATGGGGTCTGGCCTAGCTGCCGGCTGCCCACAGCACCCTGGCATGACCCATGCCTCTGCCCCTTGGCAGAGCCAGCTACCTCCCTGCTCTCAATAAACAGCGTCAGCGCCCGGTGGCTTTGGCTCTCTGCTCCCAGGGAGGGGGCTGTGGGGGGTGGAGGCTGCAGTCATAACTGGGGGAGGTGGGGGAGCCCATGGGGATGGTGCCTGCCCGGCCACAGACAGCTTTGGGTGGCATCACCTGCTCGATGATGCCTTTTTAAGTCAAGATGGATTTACCCACGAGAGAAAACCAGAGCACCATGCTGCCATGTGGCTCTTGCCCACAGTGCACCCAGGCCTCTAGAGACCCCGCTTCTTTATTTTTTCCTCCCTTCTCTCATGAGTGTCTAAAACACCCATGCAGGGGCCCACCTGGGTGGGATTCCTAGGGTGCTCTGGCCCATAGTGGAGCCCTGGAAGCCACTATGGTTATCACTGTTACGGTTTTGAACCAGAGCACTGTTCAGCTCTGGCTTATGTGGTGCTGGGGACTGAACCTGGGAGCTTAGAGCTCTATTATTTCCCTATTATTTCCCTGGCCCAACTTTTTTCTTTTCTTTCTTTTTAAATTAACTAATGAGAGAGGAGAGAGATCGAACTTGGGACCTCGTGCTTAAGAGTCCAATGCCTTATCCACTATGTTACCTCACAGGCCAATGGCCCCAGCATTAAGAAATATTTTATTGGAATAACAACAATAGAACAAGGGCAACAAAAGGGAAAAATAAATATTTAAAAAAAAAATTATGTGGGGGGCCGAGCAGCAGCACAGCGGGTTGAGCACACATGGCATGAAGCACAAGGACCGGCATAAGGATCCCAGTTTGAGCCCCCGGCTCCCCACCTGCAGGGGGGTCACTTCACGAGCGGTGAAGCAGGTCTGCAGGTGTCTATCTTTCCCCCTGTCTTCCCCTCCTCTCTCCATTTCTCTCTGTCCTATCCTATCCAACAACAATGAGAGAAATAACAATAAACAACAAGGGCAACAAAAGAGAAAAAAATAGCCTCCAGGAGCAGTGGCTTCGTGGTGCAGGCACCGAGCCCCAGCAATAACCCTGGAAACAAAAAATTTTTTTTCTATCAATGTATTTACATATTTGTAAGTATTTAATTTAGTGTGTGTGAGAGAAAAACACAGAAAGACCAGAGCACTGCTCAGCTGTGGCTTGTGGTGGTGCTGGGGACGCAGAGCCTCTGGCATGAAAGTCTTTTGCAGACCCATGATGCTGGCTGGCTCCCCAGCCCAATATCTTAATTTTCTTGAAAGAGATACACAGAGAAGTGTCAGAGCACTGGTCAGCTGTGACTTGTGGTAGTGCTGGGCATTGGACCTGGGACTTCAGAGCCTCAAGCATGAGAATCTTGTATGACCATTATGCTGTCTTCCCCACCCCGCCCCCACTAAAACAAAAAAGAAAAGATTTATTTATTAATAAAAGAGAGAGGGGCCGGGTGGTGGCGCACCTGGTTGAGCACACATGTTACCATGCGCAAGGACCCAGGTTCCAGCCCCGGTCCCCACCTGCAGAGGGAAACCTTTGTGAGTGGTGAAGCAGGGCTGCAGGTGTCTCTGTCTCTCTCCCTCTCTATCACCCCCTTGCCTCTCAATTTCTGGTTGTCTCTAGCCAATAAATAAATAAATGTAAAAAAATTGAACATAAAAGAGAGAGAGACAGAGTACCACTGGTATATTTGGTGCCAGGGACTGGGTTTAAACCCTCGCATGTGCAAGTCCAGTGCCCTACCCAGTGCATAATCTCCTCGAGGGCTTCTCCCACCACTCAGAGGGCGAGAGATGGAGAAGAGCACCACAGCTCGACTTCTCTGTTTGAGGAACTTCCTTTCTCCTCCTCCTCCTCCTCCTCCTCCTCCTCCTCCTCCTCCTCCTCCTCCTCCTCCTCTTTATTACTTGGATAGAGACAGCCAGAAATCAAAAGGGTAGGGGGAGGTGGAAAGAGATAGACACCTGCAGCCCTGCTTCACCACTCACAAAGCTTTCCCCCTGCAGGTGGGGACTGGGGGCTTGAACCTGGGTCTTTGCACACTGTAACATGTGCTCAACCAGGTGCGTCACCCCCGGCCAGCTTCCTCTTTGTTGACCTGGTGCTCCCATGTGGCGCTGGGGGCTTGAGTCCCGCTCCTGTACATATGCTGAGTGAGCTGCGTTTGATACGCACTCCCTCCTCCCAGGAAAAAACTCTATAGACATAGAGAGAAAGCAGATCACGCAGGGAGCTCTCTCTGGTGCTCTGCGCTCTTCCCATGTAGTGCCTGAGGTTGAACCCAGGGCCTCATATACGTTAAGGCACGTGCTGTACCCACTGAACCCCAGCTTCCTTCCAGCCTGGCATTCACATCCAGAGCTGGACCAGCCCCAGGGGTAGGAGAGGTACCCAGCCTGTGCCTGAGCAATCCCCTTCCTGCTCCCAGGTGGGCGGGCTGTCCCCACAGTGACTTCTGGGGGCCTTGGGGTCCCCTTCTCTGTCCCCGCCCTCTGCTGGCCCAGTCTGACAGACCCTCCCTGGGTGGAGACTTAGCCCAGAGCAGTTCATAAGCAGCGCGCACAGCACCCAGGGTGACCAGCTGATGCTCCTTTTCTGTAAACGGGGCCCAGGAGGCTTGTCAGTGGCCCCTACAAGACAGGGGGTGACCAGCCACCAAGCCCAGGCTTGCACATACACACTCTGAGGACTTGAAGCAAAAGAGTCTTTGAAAACTTGGGGGTGGGGGGTGTTAGGAGGAAGTGGTTCCGAGCAGGGGAGGGCAGGGTGGGGTTCAGGGCCTGCCAGGAAGGTTCTGGGTGCCTGGGCACCACTTCTGCGCTGGAATGGGTGAGGGGAGCAGGGTTTGTGGGGGGGGGGGATACAGAGGAGGTACCCCAGCATTAGTCACCAAGCTGGGACCCAGCAAGAACAGGAGCTCTCCACCCCCACCCAGCCGCAGGCCCCCTACCTGGGCCGGGCTGTCCCCTGGGGCGGGATTGAGGGCTCCAGGGACCCACGGTGCCTGGAGCTGGAGCAGCGCGGCCAGAGGAGGCGGCTGATGTCTGGGCCGCGGCCACACCAGCTCGGGTCCGAGCGCCGGGGGCCCGGGGGGCTGCGCGGCCGCAGGTAGGAGCTGCGGGGGCGGCGGCGGGCGCGGGGCGCGGCGCGGGAGGGGTTAAGCGCGGGAGGCGGGGGGCTTCCGCGACGGGAGGGGGGTCCCAGCCCCGGCGGCCTCCCGCTCCGCCCCTGCCGTCGCCGCCGCCTCCGCGGCCCAGCCGGCACCGGCGAGGTGGAGCGGGAGCCGGGGCCGCAGCAGCAGCGGGGCCGCCAGTGAGTGCGGGGCGCCGGGCGCGGCCGGGCTTGCGGGCAGGGGAACCTGGGCGGTGCGGTGCTGCCGCGAGTCCCGCCTGTCACGCTCCGAGGCGCCGGCGTGCGGACGCGGGGTCGAGGGGGGCCGCGGGGGTGCGGTGGCCCCGAGTCTGCTGTGCGCACGTGCGCGCGGAGCTGGTCGCCCGGCCGGCGCGGGGCACCGGGGTGCGGGCTGCGCACTGGTGGAGCCGCCAGCTGCGGCAGGGCTCTGTGCCCGCGGTGTGTGCGGGGGCGCCGCCTCGATCCCTCCGGCCCCCGGCCGTACGGGGTGTCCCCTTCCTCACCCCCACGGGCCGCGCCTCTGCGCTGTGCAGCGCCCCGCCCCACCCGGGGTTCCTAGAAGGCGCGGGGGACCCCACGGGGAGCAGTGGAGCTGGACGGGGCGCCAGGAGGAGCCGCGAAGATGCTGCCGCAGCCCGTCCCCGCCCTGCGCCCCCGTGGCCTCCTCCCTGCAAGATGCGCCCCCCACCCCAGGCCCTGCCTCTCCCCCAGCGGGCTCAGCCTCCTCCCTGCCTCCCTCCTCTGGCCCCTGCCTGGTGCCCGCTTCTCTCCTCCCACCCTCCACCTAGGGCAGGGGCTGAGGATTGGGCCGCGGAGGTAAGGGGAAGTGGGGGAGGGGGTCTGGGGACCCAGTGTCCATCAGGAGGGCTGTGACATACACCCCCTCTAGGCAGGGGGCTCCCTGGACCTCGGAGTGGCAGGAGCAAGGGGATGTGGGAGTGTCCCTTGGACCCAGTGTCCATCTGGAGGCCTCTGACACAGACTTGTGTGGACAGGGGGCTCCCTGGACCTCGGGGTGCACTGAAGCTGGAGCAGGGGCGTGTGGGGTGTCCCGCCAGGCAACTGATCCTAGTATCCTGCTTCTGCCCGCAGTGACCGCAGCCCCCCAGGAGGCCCTGGCCAGGCCTCCCCCAGCGGGCAGCGAGCTGGGCCGGACCCCGGGGCGCGCCATGCGCAGCACCACGCTCCTCGCCCTGCTGGCGCTGGTCCTGCTGTACCTGGTGGCAGGTGCGCTAGTGTTCCAGGCCCTGGAGCAGCCCCACGAGCAGCAGGCCCAGCGGGAGCTGGGGGAGGCCCGTGACAAGTTCCTGAGGTCCCATCCGTGTGTGAGCGACCAGGACCTGGGGCTCTTCATCCAGGTGCGTGGGTGGGCAATGCCCCCTGGGCCCTGACGGCAGGCCTGTGGTGCTCTGGGCTGGAGGGGTGGGTGTTTCACAAGACACTGTCACAGGAAGGCATGGGGCAGGCCCAAGTCTCTGCTTCCAGTGTGGCTACTGCATCTGTTGCCATACTGAGTCGGGCACATGCCCTGGGCCCTGGAGTGGCTCCTTGGTGTGTGATGTTGGTTGAATGAAGACCAGGACACTGAGGGGATGATGGGGGACATACCCCCAACACACACCACCACCACCCTGGGTTTGCTGGAGAAACTCCAGGAGGCTCCAGGGCACGTGAATTTCTGCCTAACAACCACTGTGTGAGATTCAGCTAAAACCAGGAAGACTTTGGAGAGAGAAACGGTCCCTGGCAGTTGTGTGTGTAAATCTGGCAGCCCTGCAGTGGTGTCTGAGCTGGAGGCCCCAGATGCCTTAGAGAAGTCCTAGAGGGATGTGCTCCTCTAAACACAAACAGTAGCAAATGGGCCGTCAGATGGGCGGGGGTGGTGGTGGTGGTAGTTCAGTCCACTAGAGTACAGGACTTGCACACCTGAGCTCCCAGGTCCCATCCTGGGCACCACCTTATGGCAGAGCTGAGCAGTAATCTGGTCTCCTCCTCTCTCCTCCTGCTCCTCTCTCTCTCTTTAAATATTTTATTTATTCATAAGAAATGATAAGAGAGAGAGAAAGAACCAGACATCACTCTGGTACATGTGCTGCTGGGGTTTGAACTCGGGACCTCATGCTGGAGAGTCCAATGCTCTATCCACTGTGCCACTGCCTGGGCCACTCCTCCCCTCTGTTTTTCCTAATAAAGACACACAGACAGGTGGATCTTCAGTGTCCCAGGGCCCTGTGAAGCCGTTCTCGCCGCCCTGAAGGCCAGGTTCAGCCCCCTTTCCTCCACTTCCATGCAGACACACTCTCAGCGTGGAATCTGGGGGACAGAACCAGACAGGGAAGGTGTCAGTTTTGGTTTGGTGACCAAGGAAAGTTCTAGGCATCAGCCTGCCTGGGCACAGCTGGGCTCCTCTGCAGCTTGCATTGATCTCCCAGTTTGGGTCACATACACATAGGACAAGTCATACAGAGTAACCACTTGTCTATGTACATGTTAACCTTTTTAATAAACTTGTTTTCATTTCTTTATATTGGATATAAATAGAGAGAAATTGGGGGGAGAGGGAGAGAGAAAGACACCTGCAGCCCTGCTTCATCACTCGTGAAGCTTTCCCTTTGAAGGTAGAGACTGGGGACTTGAACCCAGATCCTTAGACATGGTGATAAGTATGCTTAACCCAGTGCATCACTGCCCAGGCCCCATTCACCTTAATTAAGTAATGATTCTTTGATGAGATAATGACAACACGCCCCTTACCTGCCTTCCTGTATGAGGCTCTGTGCTTTGGGCCTGGACGTCTCTGTGTTCCAGCTGATTCCCGAGCTGGTGAGGAGGAGGGTGTATGTGTGTGTGTGTGGGGGGACTCAGGCGCCTGGCGCTGTCTCTGCCATTTCCAGCTTGCCCAGCAAGACTCACAGAGTCCTGGACAGGAGAGTGCTCTGGTCAGACCACAGCGCAGGGAGGAGGGCGACTGGCCTACTTTATGTCCACAGTGGAATTGTGGGCTTTCCTTGCTGCATTAGAAGGAAGAAAGGAGAGAAGGAAGGGCCGGACCTAGGAGGGTGGGTGGCTGCTACTTTACTTCTCTGCTGAAACCAGCCCCGTCGTGCCGGCCCTGCGCACCTGCTGTGTGTGGCGTGCAGTTCACAGAGGTGCTGCGGTGATCGGCGTGGCACATGTGGGCCAGGTGGCGGCCAGGCCTGTAGGATGGCAGCTAGAGCAGAGGCGACAGTCGCGTGCCGTGGGAAGGAAGCTTTTTTTTTTTTTTTTTAATTTCTTTATTGGGGGATGAATGTTTTACAGTCGACAGTAAATACAATAGTTTGTACATGCATAACATTTCTCAGTTTTCCACCTAACAATACAACCCCCATTAGGTCCTCTGTCATCCTTTTTTGGACCTGTATTCTGCCCACCCACCCACCCCCAGAGTCTTTTACTTTGGTGCGATACACCAACTCCAGGGCATTTTCTGTCCAGTCACTCAATTTCTCTCTGTCCTGTCCAATAAAATGGAAATAATGGCTGCCAGGAGCAGTGGATTCATAGTGTAGGCACTGAGCCCCAGTGATAACCCTGGAGGCACAAAAAGAAAAGGAAGAAATTTAGATGGAAATCTAGAGGGGAAGGGGAGGCAGAGGGGCAGAGGGAGACACCTGCAGCCCTGTTTCACCACTCCTGAAGCTTTCCCCCTGCAGGAGGAGGGAGCCAGGGAGTTGAACTTGTGTCCTTCAGTATTCGTGCACCACCGAGGTTTTTTTTTTAAGATGTTTATGTTTTTATTTATTTATTTTTAATTTTTTATTAATTTTTTTTATTTAAGAAAGGATTAATTAACAAAACCATAGGGTAGGAGGGGTACAACTCCACACAATTCCCACCACCCAATCTCCTTAACCCACCCCCTCCCCAGTAGCTTTCCCATTCTCTATCCCTCTGGGAGCATGGACCCAGGGTCATTGAGGGTTGCAGAAGGTAGAAGGTCTGGCTTCTGTAATTGCTTCCCCGCTGAACATGGGCGTTGACGGGTCGGTCCATACTCCCAGTCTGCCTCTCTCTTTCCCTAGTAGGGTGGGGCTCTGGGGAAGCTGAGCTCCAGGACATATTGGTGGGGTCTTCAATCCAGGGAAGCCTGGCAGGCATCCTGCACCACCGAGTTTTTAATCACTTGCTAGGTGCTGGGTCCTGGGCAACATTCTGGGTGCAAAGGAGGGAGGCCAGGGGGCTTTGGGTGGAGCTGCCACTGGCAGTGAGCTGGGTGAGAGGAGACTCGGGTGGGGATGAGCTCGGGGGAGATTTGCGGGCAGGGGAGCAGTGCGGGGAAAAGGCGTGGAAGCTGGAGACCTCCGAATGTTTCGCAGAACTGGGGTCTGGCAACTGCCGAGTCATTTGGAACAAAAATGAAAACATGCAGGATGACAAAGGCCTTTTCCCCACAGTGGTGAATGTGTTTGCAAAGAATTATGGAATAAAAATGAAAACCACTTTTAATCATACCTTTCAATTCTTGGCTTTATTAAAAACATGGGGGGGGGCAGGAGAAAGAGCCTGTGCTTTTGCAAAAAGACTTAGTGCCTCAGGCTCTGACATCCAAGTTTCAGTCCCCAGCACCACCATAAGCCAGAGCTGTGCAATAATCTGGTTCAAAACAAAGATAAAAAGGGTTTTTTTTTTAAAGTTTTATTTATTTATTCATGAGAAATGCTAGGAGAGAGAGAAAGAACCAGACATCAGTCTGGTACATGTCTGCCGGAGATTGAACTTGAGACCTCATAGTTGAGAGTCCAAAGACTTATCCACTGCACCACCTCCCGGACCAATAAAAAGGTTTTATGTAAGTATATATATGAGGGCTGGGAGATAGTTTACCCAGGGGCAGGGTAGTTAGGATAATGGTTATTCAAAGGAGCTCTCATGCCTTAAGCTCCAAAGTCCCAGGTTCAATCTCCTGTACCACCATAGCCAGAGCTGAGCAGTGCTCTAGTAAAAAAAAAGAAAGAAAGAAAGAAAGAAAAAAAGAAAGAAAGAAGAAAGAAAGAGAGAGGGAAAGAAAGATAGTTTACCCAATAGGGCATATGCCTTACTAAGCATAAAGTGGCCCTAGGTGTGAGCCCTGGCACCACCTGGAAGCACCATGGACAGCACCAAGGGAGCTCTGTGGATGGGGAAGCAGTGATCTCTCTCTTCTTTCTCTCTCTCTTTTTCTCTTCTTTTGCTCTCTCTTCCTCTCTCTCTCCCTCTCTCTAAAATCATGGGTGAAAGCTGACCTATGGAGGCTCCTTGGCAGAGTCATCAAGCATGTGTACAGTCCTGCGTTCATTCCCCAGGGCCACAAGAAACACACACACACACACACACACACACACACACACACGAAATGGGCTCATCCCCAAAAATCTGAGGCAAGGCCACTGTAACTTGGCTGCCCTAAGGGAGTCCCAGGAGAGAAGGCTGGGAAAAGGGGTGGTAGTGGAAAGCAGATTGAAAAGGACTTAACTGCTGGGTTGGGGGAGTAAGGCTGCTGTTCCACAGAGAGCCGGGACTGTGGGGGGAGCGCTGTGGAGGGAGATGGACCACTCAGCTGAGGAGGACTCACCTGGAATGGGCCTTGGTAGTGAGGAATGGAGTCAGAGAGAGAGAGAGAAGGTGGCTTAAAGCTTCCTCCACCGGGGCTGGTTGTGTTACAATGTGCAAGGATCAGGGTTCAAGTCCCCAGTCCCTACCTGTAAGAGGAAAGCTTCACAAGTGATGGAGTAGGGCTGCAGGTCTCTCTCTCTCTCTCTCTCTCTCTTTCTTCCCCTCCTCCTTATCAGTTTCTATCTCAATTCAATAAGCAATAAATTTAAAGAAATCAAGGGTGGGGGAGATAGCATAATGGTTATGCAAAGAGACCCTCATGCCCGAGGATCCCAAGTCCCTGGTTCAATCCCCTGCACCACCATAAACCACAGCTGGGCAGTGATCTGGGAATAAATAAAATAAGTAACCAAAAAGACTCCCTCTACACCACACCTTTGTGCCTTAGTTCTGTGCTCCTTAAGAATGGGCCCTCTGGGAGTCAGGCTGTAGCGCAGCGGGTTAAGCGCAGGTGGCGCAAAGCACAAGGACCGGCATAAGGATCCTGGTTCGAACCCCGGCTCCCCACCTGCAGGGGAGTCGCTTCACAGGCGGTGAAGCAGGTCTGCAGGTGTCTATCTTTCTCTCCTCCTCTCTGTCTTCCCCTCCTCTCTCCATTTCTCTCTGTCCTATCCAACAACGACAACAATAATAATAACTACAACAATAAAACAACAAAGGCAACAAAAGGGAATAAATAAATAAAATAAATATTAAAAAAAAAAAAGAATGGGCCCTCCCTGCACCCCGACTAATTCAGACATGTCCTCTCAAAACAGAGCCTGGAGCCCCCATCCCCTGGCAGGCTCACGGGAGAGGCAGACATGGGAATTGTATTCATATTGAATTATACTAACTGAGCACCTACTATGTGACATGGGGCTGACATACATTTCAGCAGGAAACAGGAGAGTTGTGTGTCCATGAACTTCCTATAATGCCACGCAGAATTGCTTTTTTTTTTTTTCCTTTTCTTCTAATTGCCACCAGGATTATCACTGGGCCTTGATGTCCACACAATGAATCCACTGCTCCCAGTGGCCATATATTCTGTTTTTATTTGATTTGATAGGACAGAGAGAAATTGAGAGGGGAGAGGGAAGGAGAGAGGGAGAGTGGGGGCTAGGTGGTGGTACACCTTGTTGAACACACATGTTACAAAGCCCAAGGACCTGGGTTCGAGCCCCCTGGTCCCCACCTGCAGGGGGAAAGCTTTGCAAGTGTTGAAGCAGTGTTGTAGGTGTCTCTCTCCTTCTCTGTCACTCCCTTCCCTCGCAATTGCTAGCTGTTTCTATCCAATAAATAAATAAAGATGAGAGAGAGAGAGTATGGGCAACTCCTGTAGTATTTGCTTCACCACTCATGAAGCTTCCTCTCTGCAGATGGGGACCAGGGACTTGAACCTGGGTCCTTGTGTACTGTAACATGTACATTCAACCCAGTGTGCCACCGCCCGGCCCTTTGGGTGCAGAATGGGATGGTAGGTGAACCATCCTTGGGGGAAGCTTCTCTCAGGCCAGGGACTTGGACTCAGCCCCTAGAGTCACACAGGCACAGTGTGGTCTCAGGACAGATGTGACCACAGGACACTTGCTTAAGCCACACCCAGTACTCACTGAGCTCTGCATAAGAAGCTGTTAGCATCACCCCCCACTTGACAGATCGAGAAACTGAGGCCCAGAGACTGACCTTGTTCAAGGCCTAAGAGCACCAAGATTTGAACATGGGGAGCCCAGGCCCTAGGTCTGTGCTGTCGCAGTGTGACAATGTGGTGTCTCTGCAGACACGTGCAGTCACATAAAATCAGGGCCACTCAGCAGCCGGGGAGCTGGCTCAGCAGCTAGAGTGCAGGACTTGCAAACGGAGGCCCTGGATGTGTTCCCCAGAGGGACACATGATGGGGGTGGGAGTTCTGGTTTCCTCTCCCTCAAAAAATGAATAAAAGTGGTCCGGGAAGTGGCGCAGTAGCTAAGGGACTAGACTCTCCAGCATGAGGTCCTGAGTTCAATCCCCAGCAGCACATGGACCAGAGTGATGTCTGCTTCTTTCTCTCTCCTATCATTTCTCATGAATAAATAAATAAAATCTTTAAAAGTAAAATAAAAAGGGGAGTCAGGTAGCGCAGCAGGTTAAGCGCACGTGGCGCAAAGCGCAAGGACTGGCGTAAGGATCCCGGTTCGAGCCCCTGGTTCGAGCCCTGGCTCCCCACCTGCAGGGGGGTCGCTTCACAGGCGGTGAAGCAGGTCTGCAGGTGTCTGTCTTTCTCTCCCCCTCTCTGTCTTCCCCCTCCTCTCTCCATTTCTCTCTGTCCTACCCAACAACAACAACATCAATAACAACAACAATAATAACTACAACAATAAAACAACAAGGGCAACAGAAGGGAATAAATAAATATATATTTAAAAAATAAAATAAAATAAAATGAATAAAAAAGATCTTGGGGTCAGGAGATAGTTCACCTGGTAGAGGTGAAAAGTAGAAATAAAAGCAAGCTGTATGATCTAAGAGTTGGCATATGGCGCGCCATGCAGGGGCCCGGGTTTGAATCCCTGCTTCACTGACAGCAGCATGGACGGTACTGTCCATGGTACTGTTCATGGGTGGTGAAGCAGACTGCAGACCCTCGCCAAGCCTCGCCTCTCTCCTTCCTCTATGCCTTTTCCCTCTCTCCCTTTGGGAAACCCTTAGCCAAAAAGTCACTCAGAGCTGACATCACATGTGCATGAGACCCTGGCTTCACTCCAGGGCACTTAAAAATAGAAATAAAAGGGAGTCGGGCGGTAGCGCAGTGGTTTATAAGCTCAGATGGCGCAAAGGGCAGGGACCGGCATAAGGATCCCTGTTCGAGCCCCCGGCTCCCCACCTGCAGGGGGGGTCACTTCACAAGTGGTGAAGCAGGTCTGCAGGTGTCTATTTTTCTCTCCGCCTCTCTGTCTTCCCCTCCTCTCTCCATTCCCCTCTGTCCTATCCAACTACAATGACATCGATAACAATAATAACTACAACAATAAAACAAGGGCAACAAAAGGGAATAAATAAATAAATATAAAAAGTAGAAATAAAAGCAAGCTGTATGGCCCAGGAGGTTGCACAGTGGATAAAGTACTGGACTCCCAACCAGGAGGTCCTGAGTTCAGTCCCTGGCAGCACATGTCTCAGAATGATGTCTGGCTCTCTCTTATCTTCTCGTGAATAAATAAATAAATTCTTTTAAAAGAAAGAAAGAAAGAAAAGAAAACTGGGAGTGTAGTGGATTAGGCACAGATGACACCAAGCGCAAGGGCTGGGATAAGGATCCCGGTTCAAACACCCCCCACACCCCCCCACTTCCCACCTGCAGGGGAGTCACTTCAGGAGCGGTGAAGCAGGTCTGCAGATGTCTTTCTCTCCCTCTTTCTGTCTTCCCCTCCTCTCTCCATTTTCTCTGTCCTATTCAACAGTGACGACAACAACAATAACTACAATAAAAAAACAAGGGCACCCAACACATCCATCCAAAAAGATCTGTGTACACATATGTTCTTGGCAGCACAATTTGTAATAGCCAAAACCTGGAAGCAACCCAGGTGTCCAACAACAGATGAGTGGCTGAGCAAATTGTGGTCTATATACACAATGGAATACTACTCAGCTGTAAAAAATGGTGACTTCACCATTTTCAGCCGTTCTTGGATGAACCTTGAAAAATTCATGTTAAGTGAAATAAGTCAGAAACAGAAGGATGAATATGGGATGATCTCACTCTCAGGCCAAAGTTGAAAAACAAGATCAGAAACACACACACAAGTAGAACCTGAAATGGAATTGGCTTATCGCACCAAAGTAAAAGACTCTGGGGTGGGTGGGTGGGGAGAAGACAGGTCCAAGAAGGATGACAGAGGACCTAATGGGGATTGTATTGTTATATGGGAAACTGGGGAATATTATGCATGTACAAACTATTGTATTTACTGTTGAATGTGAAACACTAATTCCCCAATAAAGAAAAAAAAAAAAAAGGGCAGGAAACAAAAGGGAATAAGTAAAATAAATATAAAAGAGAAAAGAAAGAAAAGCAAAGCAAAACGCCACCATCCACCATCGGGGCACCCGCCCCAGTCTGCAACTGCTTGGCGGGCTGGGGAGAGCTGGAGCCCCGGGAAGGCGGGCGCAGGCGAGCAGGACTGAAGTCCCCATTCTGTGCCTGGTCTGCAGGAGGTGGCTGATGCCCTGGGAGCGGGAGCGAACCCTGAGGTCAACTCCAGCATCGCCAGCAACCACTCAGCCTGGAACCTGGGCAGCGCCTTCTTTTTCTCAGGCACCATCATCACCACCATCGGTAGGGGAGGGGGCCAGGGCCCCTGGAGAGGGGTGGGGGGGTGCCAGGCCAGCCCCCCACGTCCTCCACTCCTGCCCCTTCTGCCCAGGTTATGGCAACGCGGCCCTGCGCACGGACGCGGGGCGTCTCTTCTGCGTCTTCTATGCGCTGGTGGGGATCCCCCTCTTCGGGATCCTGTTGGCTGGGGTCGGGGACCGGCTGGGCTCCTCCCTGCGCCGCGGCATAGGCCATATCGAAGCCATCTTCCTGGTGAGCAGCTGGGACCTGGGGGTGGTGCGGCTGGCCAGGGCCAGGCGGTGCATGCAGGGGGAGGTGGGGGGCCTGCAGGGGCAGGGGCAGGGGGAGGGGGAGGGGGAGGGCCTGCCAGCCCACAGCCCTGGGTCCCTCCTCCTCCCCCACAGAAGTGGCACGTGCCACCCGGGCTGGTGCGCATCCTGTCCGCGGTGCTTTTCCTGCTCCTGGGCTGTCTGCTTTTCGTCCTCACGCCCATGTTCGTCTTCTGCTACATGGAGGACTGGAGCCAGCTGGAGGCCATCTACTTCATCATCGTGACGCTCACCACGGTGGGCTTTGGTGACTACGTGGCCGGTGAGGCGGGCGCTGCCCTGCCTGCTCTGCCTGCTGCCTGCGGGCTGCATGCTTGGTCTTCCCTCATGATTCCCATAAGGGCTGGTGCCCAGGCTCACACCTGACTACTCCAATCCCTGTGCACTGGGGGAGGTACCCCCACTCTGCACGCCTGCAGACACACACACACACACACACACACACACACACACACACTTGGCTCTAGTGACAGCAGACCCTTCCAGCAGGCTGGGTGGGGGGCAGTGCACCCCCAGTTCACCGGCTCCAGACTTGCCCCAGCAACTCAAGTCTCTCCACCCTTCCTCCCCTGGTGGGATGCCAGGCGCCAGCCCGAACCAGAAATCCACAGTCTACCAGCCGCTGGTGTGGTTCTGGATCCTGCTGGGCCTGGCCTACTTTGCCTCCGTGCTCACCACCATCGGGAACTGGCTGCGGGTGGTGTCCAGACGCACGCGGGCCGAGGTAGGCGGCCCCGGGGAGGAGAGAGGGAGTGAGGGAGGGAGTGGGTGCCCGTGTGCCCCCAGGCCAGGGACCAAGGATAAACTGAGGTGGCCCCGTGTGGAAGATTCCTGTGGCTTGGATATGGGGTCGCTAAAACGAGCAGATAAGAGAGCAAGGCTCCGGGATATGTCTACACACTGCACGTTCTCGTGCAAGGATCCTACTGCTGCATTTTACTTTGTTGTTGAGTTGACCTTCAAACTGAACAGGGTGACCTGCATTTTGTCACCCAATTCAGCCACGTGGCCACTATGAAGGCACAGAGATCTTCTTTGGAGGCTTTGGAGGTCATGGGGACAGGAGTTGACAGAACAGGGCTAGGGAGACAGCATAATGGTGATGCAGACAACCCTCAAGCCTGAGGATCTGAAGTCCCAGGTTCAATCCTTAGCACCCCCATCAGGGAACGTTGAGCAGTGCTCCCGTAAAGAAAAATAAACAGGGAGTCGGGCAGTAGCGCAGCAGGTTAAGTGCACATGGCACAAAGCACAAGAACCTGCATTAAGGATCCCGGTTCGAGCCCTCCGGCTCCCCACCTGCAGGGGAGTCGCTTCACAGGCAGTCAAGCAGGTCTGCAGGTGTCTTTCTCTCCGCCTCTCTGTCTTCCCCTCCTCTCTCCTTTTCTCTCTGTCCTATCGAACAACGATGACAACAATAATAACTACAATAATAAAACAAGGGCAACAAAAGAGAATAAATAAATATAAAAAATAAACAAATGGGGGGCAGGTGGTAGCACAGAGGGTTAAGTGCACATGGCATGAAGTGCAAGGACTGGCCTAAGGATCCCAGTTCAAGCCCCCAGCTCCCCACCTGCAGAGGGGGGCACTTCACAAGACGTGAAGCAAGTCTGCAGGTGTCTGTCTTTCTCTCCCCCTCTCTGTCTTCCCCTCCTCTCTCCATTTCTCTCTGTCCTATCCAACAACATCAGTAACAACAACAATAATAACAACAATAAAACAACAGGGCAACAAAAGGGAAAAAAAGAAAAAGAAACAAGTGAATAAATAAAATTGATAGAATTATGGCAACTGAAATGATTTTATTTATTTTAATGAGAGAGAGATACAGAGAGAAAAATCAAGGGGCCAGGCGGTGGCACACCTGGTTAAACACATACATGACAACGTGCAAGGACCAGGGTTCGAGCCTCTGGTCCCCACCTGCAGGGGGGAAGCTTCAGGAGTGGCGAAGTAGTGCTGTGGGTGTCTCTCTGTCTCTTTCCCTATCTCCCTCTCCCCTTTCACTTTCTCTCTGCCTCTAATAAATAACTATTGAGAGAGGGAGAGAGATCAAAGCACTGTTCTGTATTGGCTTATGGTGGTGCTGGGGTTCGAACCTGACATCACAGAGCCTCAGGCAAGAAAGTCTTTTTAATTTTTATTTATTATTATTTTTTGTGTGTGTGTGTGGGTGCTGGACACGGTGTGCTCTATGGGCTGGGCAGGGCATGAGATCACCATTCACTTCCCCAATTTTTTTTTTTTTAAATATTTATTTGGAAGTTGGGCAGTAGCGCAGCGGGATTAGTGCATGTGGTGCGAAGAGCCACAGCCAGCATAAGGATCCCAGTTCCATCCCGCGGTTCCTCACCTGCAGGGGAGTCGCTTCACAAGTGGTGAAGCAGGTCTGCAGGTATCTATCTTTCTCTCCCCCTCTCTGTCTTCTCCTCCTCTCTCCATTTCTCTCTGTCCTATCCAGCAATAATGACAACATCAATATCAACAACAATAAAACAATAAGGGCAACAAAAGGGAATAAATATTTTTAAATTTCTTTATTCCCTTTTTCCTTTTTTTAATATATAATTTTTAATATTTATTTTCCCGTTTGTTGCCCTTGTTGTTTATTGTTGTTATTATTGTTGGATAGGACAGAGAGAAATGGAGAGAGGAGGGGAAGACAGAGAGGGGGAGAGAAAGACAGACACCTGCAGACCTGCTTCACCGCCTGTGAAGCGACTCCCCTGCAGGTGGGGGGGGGGGGCTCGAACCGGGATCCTTACGCTGGTCCTTGCACTTTGCCCCACCTGCAATTAACCCGCTGCGCTACCACCCGGCTCCCCAGCCCAGGGTGGCATCTGCTAGAAGAGCGTGTTTTGCTGTGACTAGCAGGGTGAGGAGCCGAGGGAGGAGGCGGAGGCAGACAGGAGAGGGTCCAGGGGCGGGCTCGGCGGCGGCCGGGGGTCCGGGTCCAGGGTGACCTCTGCTCCCACGCAGATGGGCGGCCTCACGGCGCAGGCGGCCAGCTGGACGGGCACAGTGACTGCGCGGGTGACCCAGCGGGCGGGTCCCGCAGCGCTGCCGTCGGAGAAGGAGGAGAAGGAGCGGCCGCCGCTGCTGCCCCCGCCACCCGGCCCCGCGGAGCCCCGCGCCCCCGAGTCCCCCGAGAAGGGCCCGCCCGCCTCGCCGCCCACCGCCTCGGCACTCGACTACCCCAGCGAGAACCTGGCCTTCATCGACGAGTCCTCCGACACGCAGAGCGAGCGGAGCTGCGCGCTGCCCCGCGCGCCCCGGGGTCGCCGTCGGAACCCCGGGCCCCCCAAGAAGCCGGCGCGGCCGCGGGGCCCCGGGCGCCCCCGGGACCAGGACGCGGCCGTGTGACAGCGCCCCCCCCCCCGCGGCCCTCCCCGGCGCGCTCCGCCCTGCGAACCAAAGATCCGCCGCGGGAGGAGGCTCCCGGGCCGCCCCCCCAAAGCCGTCCAGCTCCTGACACCCCCCCCCCCAGCGACCCCGTTCCGCCCGGGCCTGGCCCTCACAGCCCCTCACGACTGTGCCTCCAAGCCTGCCTCAATAAATGCAACCTGTGCACCTCTGGGCGTGCGCTCCGGGGGCCCAGCGGGGCGGGGTGGGGGGACAGCCGCGCCCCGTTCCCACCTCCACCTTCAACTTGCGAGGAGGGGACTCTTGGCCCGGGGTGGGGGCTCTGCATAACCGTCGGGGGGCTCTGCGTAACCGTGGGCAGGGCGGCGCGGGGCCCCGCGGCACGAGACCCCGCACCTCCCCCTTGCTGGTGCGTGACCGCCCCCCCCCCGCCCCCGCACAGTCGTCCCAAGGCCTGGAAGGTGATTCGGTCCGTTAGGGTCGGAGCCATGGCGGAAAAGCCTCCAGAAGTAAGAAGTCTCTCCTGTGGGGGACATCCCACTCCCCGCCCCCCAACTCACCCTAGGACCACCTGGCCTCGGGGTGGGTCTCGGGGCCGGCCAGCCCCCCTGTGCCCCCCAGCTGGCCCCCGGCCCCGCTCCCCAGCCGCGCCCAGCCCCGCCCCGTCTATGCCCGCAGAATGAGGACAGCCGCCCCCCGCGCGGGCCCAGCGTCCCCGACATCCGCAACCTGTGGACCATCTCCTCGCTGTCGCAGATGAACCCGGCCGACAGGGTGCCGGCCGCCTACCAGGACAGGCCCGGCCCGTCCAGCGACACCCAGAGCCAGGCGGGCCACGACTCGGAGGTGGACTGGGAGGAGTTCAGGGACCCCGAGAGCTTCTCGGACAGCGACGTGGACGAGCTGGACGAGCGCACGATGCTCCGCCTGCGGCTGCGGCTGCGGCGCGGCAGCTCCATGAGCTCCCACCTGGGGCAGGAGAAGGTCTCCAAGATGGAGCAGGGTCAGGGTCGGTCGGCGTGGGCGGCCGGGGCCGGGGCTGGGACCCAAGTTTCTGTTCTTTCTAAAATGTTTTATTTATTGGGAGTCGGGAGGTAGCGTAGCGGGTGAAGCGCGGGCGGCTGCAAAGCGCAAGGATTGGAGTCAGGATCCCGGTTCGAGCCCCCGGCTCCCTACCTGCGAGGGGAGCCGGCGGTGAAGCAGGTTTGCAGGTGTCTGCCTATGTCTCCCCCTCTCTGTCTTCCCCTCCTCTCTCCATTTCTCTCTGCCCTATCCAACAACGACGACATCAATAACAACAATAAAACAAGGGTAACAAAAGGGAATAAATAAATATATATATTTTGTTTGCCAGTCGGGCGGTAGCGCAGTGAGTGGGTTAAGTGCACGTGGTGCAAAGAGCAAGGACCGGCATAAGGATCCCGGTTTGACTTCCCCGGCTCCCCACCTGCAGGGGAGTCGCTTCACAGGCGGTGAAGCAGGTCTGTAGGTGTCTGTCTTTCTCTCCCCCTCTCTGTCTTCCCCTCCTCTCTCCATTTCTCTCTGTCCTATCCAACAACTATGACATCAATAATAATAATAATAACCACAACAATGATAAAACAACAAGGACAACAAAAGGGGGGGGGAAATAGCCTCCAGGAGCAGTGGATTTGTGGTGCAGGCACTGAGCCCCAGCGATAACCCTGGAGGCAAAAAAAAGTCAAAAAATTTATTATTATTATTATTATTATTATTATTATTATTATTATTATTATTTTACCAGAGCACTGTTCAGCTCTGGCTTATGGAGGTACAGGGGATTGAATATTTTTATTAATTGGATAGGGACAGCAAGAAATCCAGAGGGGAGGGGGAGATAGGGAGAGAGAAAGGAGGTAGATACATAATGGAGGGGAGGGGGATATAGGGAGAGAGACAGGAGGTAGATACAATACATAATGGTTATGGAGAGACTCCAGTGCCTGAGGCCCAGGCTCAATCTCCCGCTCCCCGAACCACCATAAGCCAGAGTTGAGTAGTGCTCTGGTTAAAAAAAAAAAAAAAAAAAGGAAAAAAAAAAGAAAGAGAGAGAGAGGAGAGAGACCTACAGCTCTGCTTCACCATTCAGAAAATGACCCCCCTGCAGGTGGGAGCTGGGTGCTCAAACCCAGGTCATTGTGCCTTGTAACATACGTGCTCAACCAAGCGCCACCACCTGGCCTCTACTTATTTATTTTTTAAAAGATTTTATTTATTTATTTATTTATTTATTTATGAGAAAGATAGGAGAAGAGAGAGAAAGAACCAGACAGCACTCTGGTACGTGTGCTGCCGGGGATTGAACTCGAGACCTCATGCTTGAGAGTCCAGTGCTTTATCCACTGAGCTACCTCCTGGACCACTACTTATTTATTTTTCTAAAGGAGTCTTTTTTTAAAAAATATTTTATTTATTTATCAATAAGAGGGATAGGAAGAGAGAGAGAGAGAGAAAGAACCAGACATCAGTCTGGTACATGTGCTGCTGGGGATTGAACTCAGGACCTCATGCTTGAGAGTCCAATGCTTTATCCACTGTGCCACCTCCCAGACCACATCTAAAGGAGTCTTTTAAAATTTTATTTATTTATTTATTTGACAGAGACAGAAACTGAGAAAGGAGGGGGAGATAGGGAAATAGACATCTGAAGCCCTACTTCACCACTTGTGAGATGTTCCCCCTGAAAGTAGGAACCAGGGGCTTGAACACTGGTCCTTGCACACTGTCGTGTGTGTGTGTGTGTGTGTGTGTGTGTGTGTGTGTGTGTGTGTTAATCAGAGAGAGACAGGAGCACGGCTCAGCTTTGGCAGTTCTGAGGATCATGCCTGGGACTTTGGGGTCTCATTGCAGAACCATTATGCTATCTACCCCTACCCTTTAGGAACCAAGTTTTTTCTTTCTTTCTTTTTAATATTTATTTATTTATTCCCTTTTTGTTGCCCTTGTTGTTTTATTGTTGTAGTTATTATTGTTTTCTGTCTTCGTTGTTGGATAGGACAGAGAGAAATGAAGAGAGGAGAGGGAGACAGACAGGGAGAGAAAGACAGACGCCTGCAGACCTGCTTCACCGCCTGTGAAGCGACTCCCCTACAAGTGGGGAGCAGAGGGCTCGAACCAGGATCCTTACACCGGTCCTTGTGCTTTGCGCCACGTGCGCTTAAGCCGCTGAGCTACCGCCAGGCTCCCGGGGCCCAAATTTCTACGTTTCCCTGGCGGGACCCCTTGGTCCTTCGCGCTTTAGAGCCACCAGTCTTGGAGCGCCCCCTACCGGAGGCGCCATGTAAAGCCCGGTGGGTGCGAGGGCGGAAAGAGCCCGAGGATCCCAGAGTTCATGCCCCGGCTCCCGGCTCCCTGCTGATGGATCTGCCTAGGCTTACAGGCCGGCTGTCTTTCCTCTAGTCAGTCGCTGGCTCCACTATCTATAGTTTGAGGTTTGGTTCACCAGCCAGCGGGAGCCGGGTCACCGCATAATAACGGTCACATCCTGAGTGCTTTTTCAGATCAAGACAGAGAGGGCCAGGTGGTGCTCTGGTGAAAGAAAGAAAGAAAGAAAGAAAGAAAGAAAGAAAGAAAGAAAGAAAGAAAGAAAGAAAGAAAGAAAGAAAGAAAGAAAGAAAGAAAGAAAGAAAGAAAGAAAGAAAGAAAGGAAGAAAGAAAGAGAGAGAGAGATAGAGAGACCTACAGCTCTGCTTCACCATTCAGAAAATGACCCCCCTGCAGGTGGGAGCTGGGGGCTCAAACCCAGGTCATTGTGCCTTGTAACATACGTGCTCAACCAAGCGCCACCACTCAGCTTCTATTTATTTATTTATTTTTAAAGATTTTACTTATTTATTAATGAGAAAGATAGGAGAAGAGAGAGAAAGAACCAGACATCAGTCTGGTACATTTAACGTGTTGCACCTGGTTAAACACACAAATTACAGTGTCTCTCTCCTTTCTATCTCCCTCTCCCCTCTCAATTTCTGTGTCTCTACTCAGAGAGAGAGAGAGAGAGAGACTGTGGTGCTGAAGTTTCCCCAAATCGGGGTTTAACCTGGGTGCTGTGCAAAGGTACACCTTGCTGAGCACACACATTACAGTGCTCAGGGACCCAGGTTCAAATCTCTAGTCCCCACCTGCAGGTGGAAAGCTTCGTAAGTGGTGAAACACTTGCAGGTGTCTCTCTCTCTCTCTCCCTCTCTCTCCCCCCCTCTCAATTTCTCCATCTTTATCCAAAATGAACAAATATTAAAACATACAATCTTTTGCATAACCATTCTGCTCTCTCCCCTGCTTACTTATCAGCTAGAGAGAGCAATCTAGAGGGATGGGCGGAGACAGTGAGGAATAGAGACAGTGGACAAATGCATTTCTCATTCACCACTTGTGAAGCTTTCCCTCTGCAGGTGAGGACTGGGGGCTGGAACTTTGGTCCCTGTGCATGGTAACATGTGCTTCCAAACAGGCACATCACCATCTGGCCACTCTTTACATTTCTCTTTTTTTTAAATTACCTTTATTTGATAGAGACAGCCATAAATCGAGAGGGGAGGGGAAGAGAGACAGAGAGACACCTGCAGCCTTGCTTCACCACTTGTGCTTAACCAGGTATGCCACCACCTGGCTCCCCTCTATTTAAATTTCTTTTTTACAAATAAAGATAATTTATTTTTACCATTTTTCTATTTTATTTGATAGGACAGAGAGAAATTGAGGGGGAGGGGGAGAGAGAGAAGGTGAGGGAGACAGCATAATGGTTATGCAGAGAGACTCTTATTTGGAGCCTGAGGCTCCAAAGTCTCAGGTTCAATCCCATGCACCACCATAAGCCAGAGCTGGGTGGTGCTCTGTTGAAAAGAAAAAAAATTGGCAGGGGTAGATAGCATAATGGTTATGCGAACAGACTCTTATGCCTGAGGCTCCAAAGTCCCAGGTTTAATCCCCTACACCATAAGCCAGAGCTGAGCAGTGCTCTGATGAAAAAAAAAGAAAGAAAATAAATAAAGTAAAATTAAAATAATAACAAAAATTAATAAAGGAGGGGTCAGGTGGTGGCACACCTGGTTGAGTGCACATATTACAGAGCACAAGGACCTGGGTTTAAGCCCCCAGTCCCCACCTGCAGGGAAAAAGCTTTGCAAGTGGTGAAGCAGGGCTGCAGGTGTCTGTCTCTCTCCCTCTATTATCTCCCCCTTCCCTCTCAATTTCTTTTTTTTTAATATTTAAAGAATATTTATTTCCTTTCTGTTGCCCTTGTTTTTATTGTTGTAGTTATTATTGTTGATGTCATCATTGTTGGATAGGACAGAGAGAAATGGAGAGAGGAGGGGAAGACAGAGAGGGGGAGAGAAAGACAGACACCTGCAGACCTGCTTCACCGCCTGTGAAGTGACTCCCCTGCAGGTGGGGAGCTGGGGGCTCGAACCGGGATCCTCATGTCGGTCCTTGTGTCTTGCGCCACATGCTCTTAACCCGCTGCGCTACTGGCTCGACTCCCCCCTCTTGATTTCTGGTTGTCTCTACCCAAAATATAAATAAAGATAATTTTTAAAAATTAAAAAAGAGTTAGAGACTTGCAGACCTGCTTCACTACTCATAAGTGTTCCCCCCTGCAGGGAAGGAGCGGGGACTTGAACCCAGGTCCTTGCACATAGTACTATGTGAGCTTAACCAGATGTGCCACTGTCTGGACCCAAGATTTATTTATTTGAATAAAAGAGAGATTAGAGCCCTGCTCAGCTCTGGATTATGGTGGTGCTGAGGCTAGAACCTGGGACCTCTGGGCCTCAGGCATGAAACTCTGGAGCAGTATTACAATTCTGTCTCCCCAGCCCTACTGGACTTTATTTATTTACTTATTTTTCCTAATTTAAAAAATATTTTGAATATTTATTTACTTTCACTTTTGTTTCCTTGTTTTTTTTTCTTTCATTTTATTTATTAATAAGAATGATAGGAGGAGAGAGAGAAAGAAACAGACATCACACCAGTACATGTGCTGGGAGGGGTTGAACTCGGGACCTCCTGGATCAGCCTTTTTTTTTTTAGTTTATTGTTGTTGATGTTATTGATGTCGTCATTGTTAGCTAGAACAGAGAGAAATGGAGAGAGGAGGGGAAGACAGAGAGGGGGAGAGAAAGACAGACACCTGCAGACCTGCTTCACCGCCTGTGAAGCGACTTCTCTGCAGGTGAGGAGCCAGAGGCTCGAACCGGGATCCTTATGCCGGTCCGTGCAATTTGGGCCATGTGCGCTTAGCTCGCTGCGCTACCACCAGACTCACCAACTTATCTATTTATTGGCATCTCTTTCCTTTCTTCCTTCCTCTCTTTCTTTCTTTTTCTCCCTCTTGTAAAGGGATCCCCAGGTTGAGCACACTTATCTCCCTGCACTTGAGTTCCCATGCAGACAAGAGACCTCAGGCACTGAGTTCTGTAACTGCAGAGCCCCAAGGACCTGCTCCACCTCGGAGCTGTCTGTAAGCTAGCACCAGTCACTGCAAAAAAGGCAGTGGCGATCAAAAAAACAGGGTGGCAGCTCAGAGTCAAGTCTATTTATTAGTTTTTAGATTTTATTTGATAAGAGGCAGCCAGATATCCAGAGAAAAGGAGTTAGAGAGGGTGAGAGACTGCTTCACCACTTGTGAAGCTTTCCCCCTGCAGGTGGGGACTAGGGGCTTGAACCTGGGTCCTTGCTCACTGTGTGCTCAACCAGGTGCGCCACCACCCAGTCCCTGCTCATTTATTTATTATTGGGTAGAGGTAGAGAAAAACTGAGGGGGGAGGGGAAGATAGAGATGGAAAGAGACAGACACCCCCGCAGCCTTGGTTCACCACTTGTACAACTTTTCCCCTGCAGGAGGGGACCAAGGGCTTAGACCTGGGTCTTTGGGGGCCAGGCGGTAGTGCAGCAGGTAAAGCGCACGTGGCACAAAGCAAGGACCGGCATAAGGATCCCAATTCGAGCCCCCGGCTCCCCACCTGCAGGGGAGTTGCTTCACAGGCAGTGAGCAGGTCTGCAGGTGTCTAGCTTTCTCTCCCCTCCTCTCTCAGTTTATCTCTGTCCTATCCAACAAGGACGACAACAATAATAGTAACAACAACACCGATAAACAACAACAGCAACAAAAGGGAAAAAATGGCCTCCAGGAGCAGTGGATTCGTAGTGCAGGCACCAAGCCCCGGCAACAACCCTGGAGGCAAAAAACATCAACAACAAAAACCCTGGGTCCTTGCCCCTATCACTTTTTGTTTTGATTTTTAAAAATATTTATTTATTCATTTTCCCTTTTTGTTGCCCTTGTTTTTATTGTTGTAGTTATTATTGTTGTTGTTATTGATGTCATTGTTTTTGGATAGGACAGAGAGAAATGGAGAAGGGGGAGACAGAGAGGGGGAGAGAAAGACAGACACCTGCAGACCTGCTTCACCGCTTGTGAAGTGACTCCCCTGCAGGTGGGCAGCCGGGGGCTTGAACCAGGATCCTTATACTGGTCCTTGTGCTTTGCATCATGTGCACTTAATCCGCTGAGCTACAACCTGACTCCCCCCTATATCTCTTTTTAACCAGAGCACTGCCCAGCTCTGGCTTAAGGTAGTGCAGGGGATTGAACCTGAAGCTTCGGAGCCTCAGGCATGAGAGTCACTTTGCAGAACCATTATGCTATCTACCCCTCCCCCCCAGTTTATATTTGTGGGAGTTAGAGACCAAAGCACTGCCTAACCCACCCTAGCATTCCACCTGTTGCTTTGAGCTCTTGTGACTACACAAGATGACTTCATGTCCTCTAGCCATTGAGCCGCCTCTCAGGCCCTGCACCGTCACTTGAAAATGTCACACTTCTAGAAGGAGCTATAGTTATCACCCCGTGTTACAGATGGGGAGCTGGAGGCTGAGCACAGTCAGCCCAGAACTGTAGCCAACTGTCGTGGGCTGTCTTTTTCACTCAGGTGGCCCTGCAGCCTGCAACTGACCTGAGTTCTCTTTTCTCTCCTTCCAGATATATCTTCCTCATTGTCCTCGATCAGCTTCTCCAAGCATGCTCCCCATCAAGCCTACTGGGTGGAGCAGCTGAACAGGGTCGGCAGTGCCAGGGGACCGGGGTGGGCTGGGCGGGGTGCTCTGTGGGGGTGGGGGGCAGGCAGGTGGGTCTGGGGGCAGCAAGTGGGACGCAACACCAGTGGGCAGTGGGACCCCTCACACACGTGTGTTTCCAGCTGCCACTGCCTCTGGGGGAACTCATGGAGAGTGAAGTTCTGGAGATCCTCACCAAAGCCCTCAAGAGTAAGCTCCTCCCCCAGCCCCCCGCAAGATACCCTGGGGGTTTTCTGGGGTGCTCCCTCTCCCTGTCCCCCCAAGAGACCTGGAGAGGGAGCGAGGGTTGCAGGACTTGGACCTATCAGTCTCTCTGCCTTGTCAGATTCCCTCAGCACTCGCCAGGCATTACTGGAGGGGGCGTGACAGGTAGAGTGGGGCGTCTTGGCATAGGGAAATCAGTGGGGCTGGAGCACGGGGTGATTCCTACTGAACACCCCTCTCTAGCTGATGTGGTCTTCGGAAGCTATATTTCTCCCTGCCCACTGGGGTTAACAGCCTTTGTGGTAAGTGGCAAACCTTTGGACCGGTTATTTGGGTAAACATTCCCTGGTATGTTTTGTTTGTTTATTTTTATATTTATTTATTTACTTTCCCTTTTGTTGCCCTTCTTGTTTTTTATTGTTGTTGTAGTTATTATTATTGTTGTTCTTGATGGCGTCGTTGTTGGATAGGACAGAGAGAAATGGAGAGAGGAGGGGAAGGCAGAGAGGGGGAGAGAAAGACAGACACCTGCAGACCTGCTTCACCGCCTGGGAAGCGACTCCCCTGCAGGTGGGGAGCCGGGGGCTCGAACCGGGATCCTTACGCGGGTCCTTGTGCTTTGCGACACCTGCGCTTAACTCGCTGCGTTGCCGCCCGATCCCCTTGTTTATTTTTTAAATTAATTACTGACTGGATATATATAGAGAGAAATCCAGAGGGAAGGGGGAAGATAGGGACAGAGGCAGAGAGACACCTGCAGCACCACTTCATCGCCGAGAAGTTTCCCTCCTGCCGTTGGGCCTGGGGTTTGAACCCTGGTCCTTGAGCACTGTAATGTGTGTGCTTAACCAGGTGTGCCACCATCCGGGCCTTTGGTTTGTCTTGTTTATGATGTGTGTGTGGGTGTAGCTCCAAAAGGTTCGTCCAGAAGGTGCTTCTTCCAAGTTGCGGGGATCAGCACCTTGGACAACCAAAGTCCTTCCAACTAACAGAGATCTGAGTACCCAGCACCCAGTGCTCCCGCCACCCCAAGTCCCCAGGGACCCCAGTGACGCCCAAGCACAGGCTGCTAGTAAGGCCAGGTCCCCGCCCACCGGCCTGAACGGAGCTCTGCCCTCCAGGCTACAAGAAGGGGATCGGCCCAAACCACTTCCTGACCTTGGAGCTCGAGCGGCACATCCAGGAGCTCCGCAGGCGCCGCACCAGGAAACTCCGCGCCCTGGCGAAGTGAGCGGGAGCACCGCCTCGGGGCCCGGCCCTGCCCGGCCCGGCCCCGTCCCCGTCCCCGTCCCCGTCCCCGTCCCCAGACCCATGCCCCGACCCGCACACGTGGAATGGCAGCCCAGAGAAATAAAAATGTAAGCCTGGTGGGTGAGTCAGTGCGTGGCTGCCGGCGTGAGGCGGACGCACGTGGCCCCGCCTTTCCCCGTGACCTTCACTCGGTCACCGCGGTGACCTTGAGCCTTCTCGGTCGGCTCCCAGCGGGTTCTGCCTTCCCGGAGCTGGAAATCCAGGACTTCCTGAATGTTTTAGGTTTATTCCACCTTGGGCTCGGCAGACTCGTGGGGAGGTAGGGTCTATAGCCCTAGGTCCCGATGGTGGTCCCTAGGGATGGGGGGGGGGCAGGGAAAGAGGCCGCGCCTTCTCGTTTAGGAGCCTGGCCCCGCCCTCATGCATATGCAGAGAGACAGCCCAGCTTCATTTGCATATGTGCGAAGAGGCCCCGCCCCCTCGCTTCATCCAATGAACGATCGCGCGGCGCGCCCACCTCCTCCTCTACGTCAGAGCGCTCCCGGCCAGTCCGCGTCTCCTCTGGCCACGCCCCCTCGGGGGGTGGTGTCCTCCGGCTTGCGGCTGCAGCGGAGACTCGCGGGCGGGCTGGGTCGGCCCCGCCCCTTCGGCTCCTCGCACGCAGGCGCTTCCCGCCCCAACCGGATTAGCATAGGACACTGGCCCCGCCCCTCCGGCTCCCCGCGCGCGGGCGCTGCCCGCCCCCGACCTGATTAGCATAGGGCGCCGGCCCCGCCCCCTGCTTTGCATGCGCACGGCCGGCCCCGCCCCCGCTGTCAGCTGGAGGAAGCGGAGTAGGAAGCGGCCGCGATGTCCTTTTGTGTCCTACAAGCCGCCGGCGGCGCCGCCAAGTGAGGGGACGCGGCGCGGCGGCCCGGCCCGAGGAGGCGGCCCCGGCTCACCCGGCGCTCCGGGCCGCCCGGCCCCCATGCCCGCCCGCCCGCCCCGCCGGAGCCCCAGGTCCGGGGCCGGGGAGCCGCGGGCGGGGGGCGGGCTGCGCGGGGCCATGTGCGGGCGGCGCGGGGCGGCTCCGGGCGGGGCGGCTCCGGGAGGGCGGGCGGCCACGGGGCCCGAGGCGCGGGGGCGGCTCCCGGGGCTCGGCGCTCCGGCCGGCCGGGCTCGGACGGCGGCGCTCAGGCGGCAGATCGACCTGGGCCTCGGCTCCAGCCCCAGGCTGGGTTCGACCCCGTGGCCGGAGCTCGTCCGAGGGCGGGGGCCGAGCGGGGTGTCAGCTGGGGGGGGGGTCTCCCCGTCGGGGAAGGGGCGCGGAAGCCACGTGGGGGCGCTCGCCGGGGCTCCGCCGCCCTCTTCTCTGGGTCAAAGGTCACCGCACCGGCGGGGGAGAACTTCCTCCTGCCCGGCGCTCCCCTTTACTTCCTGATAACCTGGTGGAGGGCTCGGGCGGGGGAGGAGGGGAGGGGAGGCGGCAACTTTCGGGAACTTCCCGGAGGTGTGTGCAGGTGCGGGGGGGCGGGGCGCCTCGCAGGTGGGGGCTCGGGGCAGCTGGGTGTCTGTCGGAGGGAATGGCTGGGGGTGCCAGGAGGTGGAGCCCAGCCTGCAGTGTGCCCGCCATGGGGCGTGTGGCAGGTGCCAGGGGTTCGGATTCCCTGAGCGCCTGAGTGTGTGTGTGTGTGTGTGTGTGTGTGTGTGGGGGGGTGACCAGAGGCCTGGAGGAGGACTTGTTTCTGGGATGGACACGGGGAAACGTGGAAAGATGGATAGGAGTGGGAGTGAGAGCTGGGATGAGAACACACGCGCGTGCACACCACCTGCCCTGGGCCAGTGTGCCTCAGTGTCCCCTCTCGTCAATGGACATCCCCAACATCAGAGGCACTAGAGAGGTCTCCCCCTATGGCTGGGGGAGGCAGAGGGAGTTGGAGATCACCTAGGGGCAAAGGTGACCCGCCATTCCGCTCCAGAGTGCAAATTGGGGGTTTCCAGGCCTCCCCCCCAGTTCCCAGGTAGGGGACCTGTGTTCACTTATTGCCCCTGGTAACTCTGTTCCCATGGCAACAGCTGGGGCCCCTTTTCACTGGGCTGCACCTCCTTGGACTCTGGCCCCCTGCCCTCTCCTGTGCTAGGTGGGGAGCCTGGCCCCAGACCTGGCGCTGGACAAGCCCAGGGCCTGACGGGTGTCTTCCCACAGGTGACCAGCGCCATGTCCAGCCAGGTGGTGGGCATCGAGCCGCTCTACATCAAGGCGGAGCCTGCCAGCCCCGACAGCCCCAAGGGGTCCTCGGAGACCGAGACCGAGCCCTCGGTGGCCCTGGCCCCCGGCCCAGCTCCCAGCCGTTGCCACCCTGGCCACAAGGAGGAGGAGGACGGGGAGGGGGCTGGGCCCGGGGAGCAGGGCGGGGGGAAGCTCGTGCTCAGCTCCCTGCCCAAGCGTCTGTGCCTGGTCTGCGGGGACGTGGCCTCCGGCTACCACTACGGCGTGGCCTCCTGCGAGGCCTGCAAGGCTTTCTTCAAGAGGACCATCCAGGGTGAGCCCCCGTCCGTTGCTGTCCGTGCCCCTGCCCTCTGCTCTCTACGCTTGGCACTGCCCCATGGGCACACTGCTGGGTAGCCTGGCCCCCTCAGAGGCCCTGGTACCGCTTGCCAGCCTTTGCATATCCCCCTGTGCCCCAGCAATGCCACTTTTCCCTGAAAGCTCTATCAAGTCACCAGGACGTGTCCAGGGGGTTCATGTGGGCTGTGAACAAGGACTGGGGTGCCTCTGAGCCTTCTGGATACTTTAGGCCTGACATCGTGCACTGTGGCTTGGAAAAAACTCCAGGTAGCCTCTGCCCACATTCCTACGATGGGTTCTCGCTCCTGGGCTCCTGGGCTTCTGGGCTCCTGGGCTCCTGGGCTCCTGGGCTTCTGGGCTTCTGGACTCCTGGGCTCCTGGGCTCCTGGGCTTCTGGACTCCTGGGCTCCTGGGCTCCTGGGCTTCTGGACTCCTGGGCTCCTGGGCTTCTGGACTCCTGGGCTCCTGGGCTTCTGGACTCCTGGGCTCCTGGGCTCCTGGGCTCCTGGGCTTCTGGACTCCTGGGCTCCTGGGCTTCTGGACTCCTGGGCTCCTGGGCTTCTGGACTCCTGGGCTCCTGGGCTTCTGGACTCCTGGGCTCCTGGGCTTCTGGACTCCTGGGCTCCTGGGCTCCTGGGCTTCTGGACTCCTGGGCTCCTGGGCTTCTGGACTCCTGGGCTCCTGGGCTCCTGGGCTTCTGGACTCCTGGGCTCCTGGGCTTCTGGACTCCTGGGCTCCTGGGCTCCTGGGCTTCTGGGCTCCTGGGCTTCTGGGCTTCTGGACTCCTGGGCTCCTGGGCTTCTGGGCTTCTGGACTCCTGGGCTCCTGGGCTTCTGGGCTTCTGGACTCCTGGGCTCCTGGGCTTCTGGGCTTCTGGACTCCTGGGCTCCTGGGCTCCAGGCCAATGCTGAGCTTCCGCCCTCAGGGAACACCCCCCCCCCAAAAGCCTAGGCAAGCTTTGATGAACGGGGAGAGGGGCTGCGGCCTACTTCAGCACCTGCCTCATTGGTGGAGCACAGGGCTTGTGTGCCCAAGTCCCCAGTTTGATTCCCAGCACCACATATGCCAGAAGGAGCTCTGGTTTCTCACTAATAAATACATTAGGAACCGTATATATACATATTTCATGTAGTGGAATCATATATGTATTTCATGTGGTGGGGCCTAAGACATTAGGAATCGTGTATGTGTTTCATGTAGTGGGGCCTCACACAGACCCAGTGTTTGTCAGTCCTGCTGGCAAGGCATACACTCTAGCCAGTGAATTCTATCATCTAGTAAATCTGAAAAAAATAAAATGGTAATGCTAAAACAAAAGGACTATTGGCAGTTGGCCTGTGCAGTGTGGAAGACATGCTTTGTATACGTGAGGCCCTGAGTTCAAGCTCCAGCATCAAAGAAACAAAACAAAATAAAGAATGAGGAGGAGACCCCTTTGCCGAGAGCACTCAGTAAGGCGTCTGAGAATCTGAGCTTGGCAGCTGGTGGTGGGTACTTGGGGTGTGATTTGGGCGAACATTTCTTGGGGTCCTGTGCCTTCCAGGCCCTCGGTCGCACGCCCCCCACCTCCGCCCCCAGCATGCCGGCACTGTCATCACCACAGAGACCCAGGGGGCTGAGCACAGGCTGATTTGAACTTGGGTCGCTTTCGGTCCAGAGTCGATCTCTGAGACTCCGGAACACGGCCTCTGCTTGTTACTCAAACTGGATTTTGGACCCAGGTCTCGTGGCTAAGTGTGGCCTTCCCGCAGCTTCTGGCCCAGGCTGTGGGTGGCTCTGGAGACCAGGAGGTTTAGGCTGGGGGGGGGTCTTCTGCCACCCTGGGGCCCTTCCTTCACTGGGACAGTTATGGGGGGGTGTTTAGGGGGCACTGGAGCCAGGCACAATGTGGAGAGCTGGTGCTCTGGGCCATGGCAGAGGCTTTGCCCTCACTGCTCGCTGCAGTGCCTTCACCCACTTAATAAGGAGGACAGTACCTCCAGGTTCACAGATGAGGAGACAGGACTCGAGGGGGTTATCGGTGTGAGTGCAGGCCCCAGGCAGCCTCCATGGCCTGCACAAAACTTTGATGCCCTGACAATGGCCGTGGGTGTGGGGACACAGCAGGGACTAAGGCAAGAGGGCCCCTCCCGAGCTAGCAGAAGGGGGAGAGAAAACCACTAACGCAACACGGTTGTTCTGTCTTGGGGGCTAGGCTGAGAGGAGCAGGGCCTCTGCCCAGGGATCTGGTGGTTCTTGGGCTCTGGAGGGCTTCCTGGAGGAGGTGCCTTGCTGAGTGCAGTAGCCTTAGGGGGGGTGGTGGGAGGAAGCATGCTGAGGAGACCCCACTGAGGGCCTGTTAGCCTGTGGTTCCCTGAGGCTGGGAGCTGTTGTGCACCCAGCAGGTTGGTTGTTGTCTGTGTCCCTGTGAATGCTGGGCCCTGGCCCGAGTGCTGAGGGCAGTTCTGACCCCACGGTGCTGATCTGAAAGTGGGGAGACTGAGCATAAAGTGGGTGAGCAGATGCATGTGCACAAGGTTCCTCTGGTGACAAGCTAGGGGGAGACAGGTGTCCCAGAGATGTCAGCTGGGGACGTTGGCACTGCTGCTGGGTGGCCAGGGCACGCCTCCCTGGTGGCACCTAGCAGAGAACTGAGGGGGGGCGGGCAAGGGGCAACGTGTTCAGAAGCAGGCTCCTGTCTGAGAGAGCCTGAGGTGCCCCAGGTGTCGGGAAGGTGGCCAGTGGCAGGGGTGCAGACTGCATTGGCTTCTCTGAGAGGGCAAGTCACCCAAAAGACTATATATATATATATATATATTTTTTTTTTTCCCCCCTTTTGTTGCCCTTTTTTTTTATTGTTGTAGTTGTTGTTGATGTCGTCGTTAGATAGGACAGAGAGAAATGGAGAGAGGAGGGGAAGACAGAGGAGGACAGAAAGACACCTGCAGACCCGCTTCACTACCTGTGAATGGACTCCCCGGCAGGTGGGGAGCCGGGGTCTTGAACTGGGATCCTTATGCCGGTCCTTGTGCTTCGTACCACGTGCGCTTAACCCTCTGCACTACCGCCCAACTCCCTAAAAAGACCTTTTTTTAATGTGGTGTGTGCTAGGATTGAGCTGAGGCCTCATGCAGGCATGATGAAGCCAAGTGACCTCTCTGGCCCAGTTTTTTATCCCCCTCGCCTTGTATATTTCGAAAAAGAGAGGAGAGACGCTAACGCACAGCTCCACCACCCAGAGCATTCCCCTTGGTGCCGCCCTTGGGTCTCTCGCGTGGTGCAGGGGATCAGGCGCCTCTACCTGGCCCCTGTGGCAGGCGTCAAACTTAGGGCCTCTTACAGGCAAAGCACGTGATCCACCCTGAGCTGAGCTCCACCCTTGCTGCACCTCAGGCTTCTGCCTGGCTGCACCTAGCAGCTGGCTGGTGTCTGATGCAGCCTTGGCAACCCCTTCTGGTGCTGTGCTGGGAACCACTGAAGGGGTTGGGGATAGCCAGAGACCCCTGAGGAGCTGGGGCTCGAGAGGCGGGCAGTTGTCAGCGACGAGGGGTCTGCCCTCAACATTCTAGGCAGAGCCCACCGGGACTTGTTGCTACCCTGGACTGGGAGAGGGGAGCAGAGAGGTGTCTTAGGTTTCTGCGTGAGCAGCCAGACAGCCTTGGAGGCTAGAGAAGGACCAGGGTTAGCCAAGAGGGTCTTGGTCAAAGGAATTGGGGTGGGGAGTGGGGGGTGCACAGAATGCAGAAAGTAGGCGAGAAAATAGGAGCCCAGGGGCCAGGTGGTGGCGCCCTGGGTAAGCGCTCACAGCACGTACCGTACTCAGGACCCGGGTTCAAGGCCCTGGTCCCCACCTGCAGGGGGAAAGCTTCACGAGTGGTGAAGCAGGGCTGCAGGTGAGAGTCTCTGTCCATCTCGCACACCTCTCTCAGTTTCTGTCTCCGCCCAATAATAAATTAAGTAGAAGCGCAGCATTTTTCCTAGCAGAAAGGGGTCTGGAGATGGCTCACTTTACTGTGCGTGAGGCCTTGGGTTTAAATACAGGAGCAGCCTGGACGGCGGCAGGGAGGGCCATGGGTGGTGGAGGGGTGTGGTCTTTGGCGTCTCCCTCTTACTCAGTATGTGGAATCAAAATACTCTGTAAGAACAGGAGCAAAGAAGAGTAGTGTGAGTTTTGAGAAGAATGTAATCAGTGATGGTACACGTTTATTATTACTTTTTAGTATTTACTTATTTAACCAGCTCACTTCTGGCTTATGGTGGTGCCAGGGATTGAACCTGGGGCCCCAGAGTCTCAGGTATGAAAGTCTCTCTGCATAGCCATTATGCTGTCTCCTCAGCCCTATTATTATTACTTAAGCAGAGCACAGTTCAGTTCAGGTTTATGATTACGCCAGGGATTGAACCTGGGGCCCCAGAGCCTCGGGTGTGAAAGTCTCTGCATAACCTTGACGTTGTCTCCCCAGTCCCCGGAGTGCCTCTGCATGTTGCCCTGTGGAGGCCCCGTGGCCTGTGGTGGGAGTGCTGTGTAGCCCAGACATGAGCAGTCCCAAGTCTCCTGGTCGTGACCATCCCCCAGGGCCTGGGCTGCCCTGCCCGCTCACAGCTCTCCTCTCCCCAGACCCACGAGAGGTCCGGCGAGGCAGGGCTGTCCTGGCCCCTGGGTCCCCCTGCGGGCCCTGGGAGGCCGCCACTGGAGCCCTGCCTCTTCCTGGCAGGGAGCATCGAGTACAGCTGTCCGGCCTCCAATGAGTGTGAGATCACCAAGCGGAGACGCAAGGCCTGCCAGGCCTGCCGCTTCACCAAGTGCCTGCGGGTGGGCATGCTCAAGGAGGGTGAGCGCGGGGCAGGGCCGGGGGTGCGGGGCAAGGCGGGAAGGTGTGGCAAGGCGGGGTGGAAGGGGTCGGGCGGGCGGCTCCCACAGACCCAGGCCGGTGCTGCCTCTCCAGGGGTGCGTCTGGACCGCGTCCGAGGCGGGCGGCAGAAATACAAGCGGCGACCAGAGGTGGACCCACTGCCCTTCCCGGGACCTTTCCCCGCCGGACCCCTGGCCGTGGCTGGAGGCCCTCGGAAAACGGGTGAGAGCACTGTGGGCCCTGAGAGCTCTTGGGTTGGGGTCAGGGGAGGACCCTGCTTTCTCCTGTCTGTATGCTCATTTCCCAGAAGCCTTTGCAAAATATTGGGCCTGAAGAGGTGGCTCAGTGTCAGAGCAGATGCCTTACGGGTGTGTGGTCCTGGGTTTGGTCCCAGAGCAGCAGAGACAAAAGGAGAACTTCACGCATGGTGGGATGGTGCTGTGTGCTCTTTGCACTGTAAAAATATAATAAACAGTTGGACTAGGGACCCGAGAGCCACCTCACTGGGCAACCCTCGTCCTCCCTTCCTGCATGATCCGAGTGGGAGTGCCACAGCACCAGGGGAAGCTCTAGGGTGGGTGAGGTGGCTTCCTTTCTCTGAGCAGAAGGGTCGGCCTGGGGAGCAGTGAAGTATCACCCTGCAGGCAGCCTGACGCCACAAAAAACAAACAAACAAACAAAAAACTGGGCTGGGGAGGTGGCTCTGTGCTAAAGCAACACACAAGACCCCGGGTTTGATTAACAGTCAAACTAAACCATCTCTGCCCCAGAATCCAAGTAGTGCATCTAGGGTGGGAGCCAGTACGTGGCAGCCCCAGGAAGTGGCACATTGAACGCTCAGGCACGAGGCCGCGAGTTCGAGTTCGAGCCCTGTCACCGTATGCGCCAGAGTGGCGCTCTGGTTCCCTGGCTGCTAAGTAAATAAGAGCCCGATGAGTTCATGTCCTGCTCACTGTCACTACAGCCGCCCCAGTGAATGCGCTGGTGTCCCACCTGCTGGTGGTGGAGCCAGAGAAGCTGTATGCCATGCCTGACCCTGCCGGCCCCGACAACCACCTCCCCGCCGTGGCCACCCTCTGTGACCTGTTTGACCGAGAGATTGTGGTCACCATCAGCTGGGCCAAGAGCATCCCAGGTAAGGGGCGGCTTGAGGGTGTCCGGGAGTGGGGGGCTGGGGCTGGGACTGGCCACCACTGGGGCACCTGCTGAGCCTGGACTTCCCCACCTCGCAGGCTTCTCGTCCCTGTCGCTGTCAGACCAGATGTCCGTGCTGCAGAGCGTGTGGATGGAGGTGCTGGTGCTGGGTGTGGCACAGCGCTCCTTACCGCTGCAGGACGAGCTGGCCTTCGCGGAGGATCTGGTCCTGGACGAAGAGGGAGCTCGGGCAGCCGGCCTGGGGGAGCTGGGGGCCGCCCTGCTGCAGCTGGTGCGGCGGCTGCAGGCGCTGAGACTGGAGCGGGAGGAGTACGTGCTGCTGAAGGCCTTGGCCCTGGCCAACTCAGGTGGGTCGGGGCGGCAGCCCCGTTGACGGCCCAGGTGAGAGTCCACTCGGGCACCCAAGTCTCAGGGAGGGGTGTGTGTGGGATTCGGAACCCCGGGGCTGTGCTCGAGTGAAAGGGGGCGGTGGGGACGAGAGGTGACAGGCTCATGGCAGCAGCAGGGGCTGCTGGCCCTCTTGCCCGGCTCACCAGCAGACTGGCTCCTCCTCAGGCCACATCCAGCCAGGGCTCTGTCCTCCCCAAGGTGGCCCTCAGTGGCTCTCGCCCTCTCCTTGCAGACTCGGTGCACATCGAAGACGCCGAGGCGGTAGAGCAGCTGCGGGAAGCTCTGCACGAGGCCCTGCTGGAGTACGAGGCGGGCCGGGCAGGCCCCGGCGGCGGCGCGGAGCGGCGGCGGGCGGGCAGGCTGCTGCTCACGCTGCCGCTCCTCCGCCAGACGGCGGGCAAAGTGCTGGCCCATTTCTACGGGGTGAAGCTGGAGGGCAAGGTGCCCATGCACAAGCTCTTCTTGGAGATGCTTGAGGCCATGATGGACTGAGACAAGGGGTGGGCACGGGTGGGGGTGCTGGCAGGTCCCGCCCAGCATGAGGGTCAGCCCTGACAGGGCAGAGCTGGGGCCTGGGCAGTGCCACAGCCTGCTGTCAGGGCCGGGACCCAACACCATCAATTCCTGGGAGTGGGCCCTATGCCCTCCCCTCCCCCTCTCCTCCAGGGGGTGTTGGAAGCTGGGAATGTGTGTGCCCAGGTTCTGGGCACAGTGCTGCCCCTTGCAAGCCATAACATGCCCCCCAAGAGTGTAGGGGGCCTTGCGGAAGCCATAGGGGGCTGCAGGGGACACACGGGGCAGAGCTGGGGCAGAGGGGCTGAAGCCTGATCTCAGGGAGGGAAGGGAGTGGAGGCCGTCGTCTCCCAGTGGGCGATGCTTTTGCTGCTGCTTATTCCGCCCCCCCCTCCAGAGCAGAGGGGGGTTTGGAGAGCAAAGGCCCCCCTCGCTCCTCTCCTCACTTGCATTGGGCATTACCGCCCCCCTTGAAGCAATAACTCCCAGCAGGCTCCAGCCCCTGGACCCCTGGGGTGGCCAGGGCCCCCCTACCCCCACCAGCTCCCACCCAGCCTCCTCGGGGAGGGAGAGCACTGCCTCTATGCCCTGCAGAGCAATAACACTATATTTATTTTTGGGT
>NW_026648119.1:0-26093 GCF_950295315.1 Erinaceus europaeus | reverse complement strand
TCTCTCTTTTCCTCCCTCCCTCCCTTCTTATTCCTCTTTTCCTCTCAATTTCTATTATTTTAAAATATATATAAAAATAGTATCCCTTCTAGTAAACTACTTAAGTTTTATGTGAGTCAGCTAGACCTAAGACTGTCCCATAAGGAAAATGCAGATAGGTATAACCTAAGATATAATAGACCTACTAGCTTTTTCCAAAATGGAGACTCCCAAATCTTCATCTGCAATATTCTTGCTTTTAGGTTTATGATTAGCCAACAATTTGTTCTGCTTTATTTCTTAACTCTTTTTCAGCCACCAGGTTCCAGATGTTACCATGATGCCAACTTGACTTCCCAGGGCAGACAACCCCACCAATATGTCCTAGAACCCTGCTTCTCCAAAGCTCTGCCCCACTAGGGAAAGAGAGAGACAGGCTGGGAGTATGGATTGACCTGTCAGTGCCCATGTTCAGCAGTGAAGCAATTAAAGAAGCCATACCTTCCGCCTTCTGCACCCCATAATGATTTTGGGTCCATACTTCCAGAGGGATAAATAGAAAAGCTTTCAAAAGGGAGGGGATGTGATAGGGAGTTTTGGTGGTGGGAATTGTGTGGAAATGTATCCCTCTTATCCTATGGTCTTGACAATATTTCCATTTTATAAATAAATAAATAAAATGTTTTTTAAAAGAGAAAGAAAGGTCAGTAAAATGTAGATTTTTAGGAGACAGTAAGATTCTAAGAAAGAATTTTACTAACATAGTTTACCTTAATCTCCTTTGTAGAGGCTACAGTTATCCTGGTATCTAATTCCATATAACAGTTTTCTTCTTACTTATTTATTTTTTTTCTATTTTTATAAAATTTTATATAACTCAGGAAACAGTGCTTGTATAAAAAATTCACACAGAGTTGCTAGAGAGCATACAAATTAAAAAAATTAAGTTCTGGGTTTTTGTTACATTCAGTTTTCTAAGGGTGTATTCAAACCACTGGTAAAATGCAGACATTATATGGTATTTCATTGTCTTTGGTAAAACTATTCTCATTATTTTTATCTCCTCACAATATTAACTCTGACATCCACTTTGTGCAGGGTTTGCTATCACTAGGATGTCAGAAAAACATTAAGACTGGATCTACACAAGGCAAACATTTCCAAATGGCAGTAAAAGCCTCTGGGCACATTAACCTCCCCCCACCACACACACACACACACACACACACACACACACACACACACACACACACACACACACACTTCATGTTATCTTACACAGCCAGGCAGGTCAAGAGCTCAAGGATTTCTTCCCAGGGGCCTTGAGAAGTCCTCTTAGTCAGGCAAAGGCTGGGGAGGGTGAGGGGAGGGGAAAACTGAGTATCCCAAGTGGAAGTGCAGTGGTGTGGGCATGCCACTGACACAGTGATGCCATTCTTCACTAAGTAGAATACCAATGGTTGGTCGATGATTATTGCTATGTGATACCACTGCCCCCAACCTTATACAAAAGAAAAAAAAAATAAGGGGGGAGAGTGGGACAATAGCGATGGGGAGGGACATATTGCTCATGACACTGGACATGACTTTATTCCTTGTCAAACATTTATTGTTATGCAGCCACAGCCACAGGGAGCTTAAGCAAGATTAGAATAGTTAAGTGCATTCAAGACTATATTTATATATTCTTAAAAATAAATAACTAAGCAACTAACAGGAAACAAGCTTTTTTCATTTTCTTTTTAAACTGTATGCAAAAAATGAAATAATGGGGAGTCCAGCAGTAGCTCAGCCGGTTAAGTGCACATGGCACCAAGCGCAAGGGTGGAAAGATCCGGGTTTGAGCCCATGACTCCCCACCTGCAGGGGAGTCGCTTCACATGTGGTGAAGCAGGTCTGCAGGTGTCTATCTTTCTCTCCCCCTCTTTGTCTTCCCCTCCTCTCTCCATTTCTCTTTGACCTATCCAACAACATTGACATCAATAACAACAGCAATAGTAACTACAACAATAAAAAAATGAAATAATGAATTTTTCACTCTTCATTGTGTTACTGAGATTGACCTATGTTATCACATGGAGAGAGAGCTCGTTTAGTAGCTTAGAAGCTGGCACAACATGTAAAGAGTGGGATCTATTCGAGGTCTAAGCCCGTCTTGTTTGTTTGGGAATCTCAGGACTCCCTGACTAGGGCCCCAGCTAATAGGGTGGTCTGATAGTGACTAAAGAGTCATTTTTAAAGTATGCCAGTCTCTTGTAGTCTGTAATTTGATAAGGTTAGCTTTGGAGTGCCTGAGGGAAATATAATAGTAAGTAGGTGAGGAGGGTAAGTCTAAGTAGACACTATTTCATTAGGAACTTTGTGGTCTCTTTTTAATTTAATTTAGTTTAATTTTATTTTATTTATAAAAAGGAAACACTGACAAGACCATAGGATAAGAGGTGTACAATTCCCACCATCAGAACTCCCTATCCAACCCATCCCTTGATAGATTTCCTATAGATAGATAGATAGATTTATTGATTGATTGATAGATTTTTTATAGATTTCTTTAACCCTTTGGGAGTATGGACCTGAGGTCATTGTGGGATTCAGAAAGTGGAAGGTCTGGCTTCTGTAATTGCTTCCCCACTGAACATGGGCATGGATGAGTCGATCCATACTCCCAGCCTGCCTCTCTTTTCCCCTAGTGGGTCAGAGTTCTGGGGAATCGGAGATCCAGGACATATTCGTGGGGTTGTCTGCCCAGGGAAATCTGGTTGGCATCATCGTAGCATCTGGAACCTGGTGGCTGAAAAGAAAGTTAACATATAAATCCAAACAAATTGTTGACTAATCATGAACCTAAAGGCTGAAATAGTGCAGATGAAGAGTTGGGGGAGTGTCTCTGTTTTGTAGATAGCTTGTAGGCGTATTTTTATTAGATTCCAAAGGGTCGGTGGCTATACTAGTTTTTTTTTTTTTTTTTTTCGATGTTTTTTCTCTGAGCTTGAAATCTGATTTGCAAGTAGATCCAAGTTATTGTCTGGGGAATTCTACTTGCTAACTGCATGTACTGACTTACTGCAGACAATTGTGCACTTTTGCTTTCAGGTATATATTTTGTCCTAATTTGTGGATACATGTGAACATATGCCCTATCCCATGGAACGTTGTCTATATCAAGATTTTGGGACTTTGTTAGTAAGTGAACCACCTGGAATGGAATTAAAGAATACTATGAAAGGAAAGGTCTCATCCGAGTAATGAGGCTAAAGGGTTGACATTCCAAGCCTGATGTATCTGGACACAGTCTGAAGTGAAGCATGCTCAGGTGGTACTTGTTGAATTGATTAGGTTGAGATCAGCGGATGCAATATCATTTGGTAAGAATTGAGAGAAGCATGCAGGAAAGTGAGCCCCACCCTATAGGTTCCAGGATGGGGAAAATATAGGCTCTATAGAGAAAGCAGAAGGTTCCTGCTTTCTTAGCATTTAAGAAGGCAATAGATAGTTATAGTTATAATCAAATTATTTGGCAATTGGGTTAACTTTGAAAAGCCCTATGTTAGGGTTTGCTGTATCATACACAACATCACTATAATTTATATCCTTTGACATTATTTGTATATAGCTGTGTCTTATAGAGTAATGCCACCGGTTTCTTCTGTTCTCCCTGGTCTAAGCTTTTAAGAGAGTCAACATTTCAAAGACTCAGCCTATGGTCTGTGCATTAAAAAGTTTGAGACATTCAATCAATTTCTTCCCTCTCATATTAATTTGATACTGATTTATATTACTACAAGTAATAGTAGTGTAGATAAAAATCATCCTCACCACCAAAAGACACTGTCTCATCCCATTGTCCCCCACTCCACCCTGTGAAGCCAAACATCCACCCTCACCCTCAAGACAGCGGTTTTTACTTTGGTGCCCTACTCCAAACTCAATCAAATCTTGCTTGAGTTTCCATTTCTTTTCTTCTTTCTCAATTTCTGTTTATGAGTGGGATCATCCCATACTCATCTTTATCTTTCAGACTTAGTTTACTTAACATAATTCCTTCTAGCTCCATCCAAGATGGGTCAGAGAAGGTAGGTTCATTGCTGTTAATAGCTGTGTTGTATTCCACTGTATATATATATATCACAGCTTTCTCAGCCATTCATCTGTTGTTGGGCACCTGGGTTGCTTCCAGGTTTTAGCTATTACAAATAGTGGTATAATATGTAATATTACAAATATTACAAATATGAACATAGGTGTACACATATCTTTTTGGTTGGGCATCGTGGAGTCCTTGGGGTATATCCCTAGGAGAGGAATTACTAGGTCATATGGAAGGGCCATGTCTGTCTAGCCTTGTTAGAGTTCTCCAGACTGCTCTCCACAGAAGTTAAACCAACTTATATTCCCATCAGCAGTGCAGAAGGGTTTCTTTGTTACCACAGCCTCTCCAGCATTTGTTGCTGTTGTCCTTTTTGATGTATGCCATTTTCACAGAGCTGATGTGGTATATCAATGTTGTCTTTATTTACATTTCTCTGACAATCAGTGACCTGGAGCAGTTTTTCATGTGTTTATTAGGCTTTTGGATATCTTCTGTAGTGAATGTTCTGTTCATATCCTCTGCCCATTTTTTGGATGGGGTCATTTGTTTTTCTTGCCAAGTTTGCTGAGCTCTTTGTATATTTTGGTTATTAGTCTCTTGTTTTATGTTTGGTGTGTGAAGGTCTTCTCCCGTTCTGTGAGGGGTCTCTTTGTTTGAGTGATGGTTTCTTTGGTTGTGCAGAAGCTTTTCAATTTGATATAGTCCCATTGATTTGTTTCTGTTTTAGTTTTCCTTGCCATTGAGTTTTTGTCATCAAAGATTTTCTTGAGGTTTAGGTGGGAAAGTGTTCCACTAATGTTTTACTCTAAGTATTTAATAGTTTCTGGTCTAACATCCAGATCCTTGATCAATTTGGAGTTGATATTTGTTTCTGGTGAGATAAAGTGGTCCAGTTTCATTCTTCTGCATGTTTCAACCCAGTTTTCCCAGCACCATTTATTGAAGAGAGCCTCTTTTCTCCATTTAATACTTTTGGACCCCTTATCAAAGATTAGATGTGCATAGGTGTGGGGGTTTAGTTCTGGGCTTTCAGTCTGTTCCATTGTTCTATGTACCTGTTTTTGTTCCATTATCAGGCTGTATTGATGTTGGTGGCCTTATAATATAGTTTGAGATCTGGGAGTGTGATGCCTCCATCTCTGTTTCTTTTCCTCAAGATTGTTTTGGAGATTCTAGGTGTTTTCTGGTTCCAGAGATATTATTGTAATTGTTTTCTGTTCTCTTAAAGAATATTGGTGGAATGCAGATAGTTATCACATTAAATTTGTATATGGCTCTGGGGAGAATATTCACTATAATATAATATTCATGATATTCTTCCAATCCATGAGTGTGGTGTTTCTCTCCATTTCTTGGTATCATTTTCTATTTCCTTGAGTAGTGACTCATAGTTTTCAGTATACAAGTCTTACATTTATTTGGTCAGTTTTATTCCTAGGTATTTTCTTGATTTTACTGCAACAATGAATGGGAATGATTTCTGGATATCCTCTTCTTCGGACTTATTGTTTTCATAAAGAAATGACACGGATTTTTGTACATTGATTTTGTATTACAACTTGCTATATTGCTTAATGATTTACAGTAGCTTCTTGCTTGATTCTTTAGGTTTTTCTGTGTATACTATCATATCATCGGCAAATAGTGAGAGCTTGACTTCTACATTCCAATCTGTGTTCCTTTGATTTCTTTGTCTTGCCTGATTGCTATGGAGAGAACTTCCAATAATATGTTGAATAGTAATAGTGCTAATGGACAGCCCTGTTTAGTCCCTGATCTGAGGGTGAATGCTTTCATCTTCAGTCCATTGAGTATGATGTTGGCTGTAGGTTTGCTGTATATGGACTCCACTATCTTGAGGAATTTCCCATCTATTCCCATTTTCTGCAGTGTTTTGAACATAAATGATTGTTGGATTTTGTCAAAGGCTTTCTCTGCATCTATTGAGATAATCATGTGGTTTTGGTTTTACTTTTATTGATGTGGTGAATGACATTGATTGACCTACATATGCTGAACCAACCTTACATTCCTGGGATAAATTCTACTTGGTCATGATGAACAGTCTTTTTGATATACTGCTGTTTCCAGTTGGCTAGGATCTTGTTCAATATTATGGCATCTATATTCATCAGATATATTTTTCTCTAGTTTCCATTTTTTGTTGTGTCCCCATTGCTTTTGGTATCAGGGTGATGTTGACTTCATAGAAGGTGGGTGGGAGTGTTCTTGTCTCTTTGATCTTTTTGATGAGTTTTAGAAGTATAGGTATTAACTGTTTCCTGAAGGTTTTGAATAATTTGTTTGTAAAGCCATCTGATCCAGGACCTTTGTTGTTAGGGAGACTCTTAATAACTGTTTCAATTTATTTGTCTGTGATTGGTCCATTTAGTTTTATAGCTCTTCTTGGTTCAGTTTTTGAAAGGCATATGTTTCTAGGAATTATTCTATTTCTTCCAGATTCTCTAGCTTGGTGGTATATAGTTCTTTGTAAAAGTTTCACATAATTTTCTGTGGTGTCTGTTGTGGTATTTGCTTTATTGTTTACAATTATATTTATTTCAGTCATCTCCTTTTTTTTTCTTTTTGTGAGTCTGGCTAGGGGTTTTCCAGTCTTATTTAATGTTTTAAAGAACCAACTTTTGGCTTCATTGATCTTTTGTGTGGTTCTTTTATTTTCGATGTTATTTATTTCTGCTCTAGTGATTTCCGTCCTTCTGGTTTTTTTTAGGGTTCCTTTATTCCTCTTCCTCTAAGTCCTTAAGGTGTGCAGTAAGGTCCTGTATTTGAACTTTTTCTTGTTCTTTTTTTTTTTTAATGCTTACTTATTTATTCCCTTTTGTTGCCCTTTTTGTCGTTGTTGTTGTAGTTATTGTTGTTGTCATTGTTGGATAGCACAGAGAGAAATGGAGAGAGGAGGGGAAGACAGAGAGGGGGAGAGAAAGATAGATACCTGCAGACCTGCTTCACCACCTGTGAAATGACTCCACTGAAGGTGGGGAGCCAGAGCTTGAACTAGGATCCTTACACTTGTCCTCACACTTTGTGCCACTTGCGCTTAACCCACTACACTACCGCCCCACTCCCGAACATTTTCCTTGTTCTAATGTGTGCTTCTATGGCTATGAGTATCCCTCTCAGTACTGCTTTAGCTGTGTTCTAAATATTTTGATAGCTTGTGTCTTCATTTTCATTTTGTTTCCAGGAACATTTGAATTTCCTGCTTGAGTGACTCTTTTACTCAGTGGTTACAAAGCAGCATGTTGTTGAGTCTCTAAGTTTTGTGACTTTTAATAATTTTATGTTTGTTGTTGAATGTTAGCTTTACTCCACTGTGGTCTGAGAAGATGCCTGGGATAGTTACAATGCCTTGAATTTGTTGATATTGTCTTTGTGGCCTAATATCTGGTCTACCCTTGAGGATGTGCTGTGTGGATTTGAAAATAATATGTATTCCACTTTGGGGGGATGAAGAACTAAAAATATCCAAGAGGCCCGATGTGTCCATTCTCTTTGATTACTTCTCTTGTTTCTTTGTTGGTTCTCTGCTTTGTTGATCTAAGTGTGAGAGTGGGGTGTTAAAGTCTCCCACTATTATTGAATTACTGTTGATGTATTTTTGTAGTTCTTTCAGTAGATGTTTGATGTATTTAGATGGGCCCTCATTGAGTACACAGATGTTAATAATTGTTAAATATTATTGGCTGATTGATCCTCTAATAATTATGTCATAACCATGCCTATCTTATATTACTTTATTTAATTTAAGGTCTATTGTGTCAGAGATTAGAATGGCTGTTCCTTTTTTTTTTTTTTTTTACATGCATAACATTCCCCAGATTCCCATTTAACAATACAACCCCCACTATTTCATTCATCATTTTTCATGGACCTGTATTCTCCCCACCCACCCACCCACCCACCCCAGAGTCTTTTACTTTGGTGTAATACTCCAATTCCATTTCAGGTTCGACTTGTGTTTTCTTTTCTAATCTTGTTTTTCAACAACAACAACAAAAAAGAATGGCTGTTCCTGACTTTTTTTTTGTGGTCCATTAGCATGTATGATAGTTTTCCATCCTTTCACTTTAAGTCTGTGTTTGTCTTGTTGGGTCAGGTAGGATTCTTGCAAGCAGCATATGGTTGTGTTGTGTTTTCTTATCTATCCTCCCACTCTGTGCCTTTTAATGAGTGAGTTTAAGCCATTGACATTTATTGATATTATGGATTTAATGTATTGTATATGTATTGCATTGCCATTATTCAACAATTTTTTAATTGCTTTGATATATGGCAAGTGGTATGGTGATGTTCTTGTTCATAAGAGGTCTTTTAGAACCTCTTTCAGGACAGGCTTGGGGATGGTTGCCTCCTTTAACTGTTGTCTGTCTGAGAAGGTTTTGATCCCTCCATCAAATCTGAATGAAAGCCTAGAGGACATATTATCCTTGATTGAAACCCTTTTTTTATTAAGGGCTCAGTGGATATCTTGCCATTCTCTTCTGGCTTTTAGAGTTAGAGTGGAGAAATCTGCCAATAATCTCATGGGTTTTCCCCTGTATGTGACTTTTTTTTTTCTCTTGCAGTCTTTAGTATCCTTTCTTTATTCTTACTTCTTTTCATTATAACAGTGATGTGTCTTGGTGTCTTCAGGTCTGAGTTGATTCTGTTTGTGACTCTCTGAGCCTTTTGAATCTTATTGTCCTTTCTGTTGTTTAGGTCTGGGAGGTTTTCGTCTATTATTTCTTCTAGGATGTTTACTTCCCCTTCTTCTCTTTCTTCCTCTGGTAGGCCAATTATCCTAATGTTGCTTATTTTGAGATCATCCCATATGTTTCTGTTGTTGTTTTCAGTGTCTCTCAATTTCTTTTTGAGCTCTTTTACTTCTTTCTTAGTTTTCTCTAGCTTATCCTCTGCCTGGCTAATTCTGTTTTATGCTTCTGTTAATCTGCTTTCCCATCCCTCAGCTTACTCTTCAGTTCAGTTATAGTATTAGCTTGTTCTTCTAATTGGCCTTTAGCCCAGCTATTTCAGCTTTAAATTCTTTAATTACCCTAAGGTAGCTAGAATTTTCCTTGAGGATCTCATCTGTTGTTTCTCTAATCTGATAACCCTTTCCTCCATAGTTACCTTCTTTTCTGTGGTTATTAGTTTTATTATTGCCTGCATACTTTTCTTATCTATGGTTACTTCTGACTGATTTTAAGTTTTTTCTGGGTTCCTGTCCTGATTCATTGTGGTAGCAGTTTTATTTGCTTTTGATTTAACCATTTTTTTTAAATGTGGTTTGTATTTGTGTGTTCTGTCATTCTTCAGTTGTTGTGTTCTGAGTACAAGCCACAATAAACTAAAGTCTTTTCACAAATGAAGTTATAATCCTCAGAAAGTACAACAATAGCAACTGAAGTAAAAATTATTTAGCAAAATTATACCTCCAGTCCAAGAAAGAAAAACAAACAGAACCAAAAAAAAAAAGGCTAAAGAAGAAAAAGGGGAAAAAAACAAAGCAATAATAGACAATTATGCAAATCTACTTTCTGTTATAATTTCTAGAGATAGCAAGAGTAAAAAGGAAAGTACAAAAGAGAAAGAGAGAGAAAGAGAAAAGAATGTTTTTTTTTTTAAATTATCTAGGAGGTAATAAAAAAGAGGGTAGAGGGAAGAGGGGGAGAGAAAAAAGTTCCTCCCACAGTGGATAGCACACACACATACTTTTAGCAAGGGAAAATGCAACACCAGTTAATTTTGGTCAATCTGAGGAGGAGGAAAAGGGACACTCAAATATAATAAAAGTAATAATAAAATAAAATAGGGTAAAAAAAAAACCCTAAAAGTCAGCCTGCAGCTTGGACCACTCCAGATTTGCTGCACAAAATCTGGTACCCTTCCTAAACAAAGCAAAGCCAACTTATAATAATAATAATAATAAATAATAAATAATAATAAAACACTCCAGCTAGTCTTTTCTGGGCAGGGCTGAGGCCCTGATTGGTCATGTATTCTGTCAATCAAATAGAGGTCCAGCTCCCTTCAAAAAAAATAAGCCTTGGAATGACACCCCTGCTAGCCTAGGAATTGTGGTAAAGAAAGTAGCTCCACAGGAAGCCTTCTAGGAGCAGCTGGCCAGCCTATGGGCGCTGGTTTTGGGGATGGGGGGAAGAGTGAGTTCAGAAATAGTCAAGCCAAAGATTTTCTTTTCCGTTGTCCTTTGGCCTCTGTTTACCAGCGCAAGAGTTGGTTATAGGACTCCTTTTTGGTGTCACCATGTTCACCCCTTGCTTTCCTTTACTACCAATGGTCAGAAATCCTTCCCTCTCCAGAGAATCCCAGGTTGAAAGCTGCTTTTTCTCCAGAGCTTACACCAGGTATTGTCTCCAAGTTGCCATCTTGGCTCTCCAATCCTCTCTATTTCTATCTGCCCTACCTAGTAAAAATTTAGGGGAAAAAAATGGCCAGTGATTGAGATGGATTGGGAACTATGGATTCATAGTACAAGCACAGAGCCACAGCAGTATCCCTGTAGGCAAAACAAACAAACAGACAAAAAAAAAAAAAAAAAAAAACTTTTGAAATACATCTTTGCTTTACTATTGTGAAACATTTTGCTAAAGTAATCTTTGAGGAATCTTTGTATTTGCTAATTTCCTTTTCTTTTGGTATCCTTTAAAAATTGGCAACAATTCTGGAAAATCTCAAGCTTATTTATTTTACTAAGTATTTTTAAATTTACTTATTTAAAATAGAGACAGGGAAATTAAGAGGGTTGCAGGAGATAGAGAAGAACCAAGAGAGGCACACACATCCACTGCTGCATGGCTTAACTACTTATGAAACTTCCCCATTGCAAGTGGGGACTGTGGGCTTGAACCTGGGTCCTTGTGACCACCCAGCCCCTTTAACAAAACACTTCTTAAATATCAAATGCACACCCATATATTTCAGACTTCTTTAATGTCATCTGGTAAATACTTTCTGAGTGAAAAAAAGAAGAGGGAAGGGAAAGTGCAGATATATTTACAATTACTGCATTAAATTGATTGACAGTTTAATATGCAACTAAGCTGAAAGCAAAAAAAATCAATTGCATTATAACCTAAATCAATAGAAACATGACATATAATTTATATAATCATGTTGAACATATTGTCCATTGGAAAATAGTCTTTTGAATACACACACACACACACACACACACACACACACACACATATATATATATATATATATATATATATATATATATATATATATATAATTAGTAGATAATTTCCAGAAATCAGAGCTATTCTTCTAGGGTTTACTACATGCCTATAATTAGGATCCATTATATCTTAGTGTAATGTTTAGGTGTATGACAATAGAAATGAGAATCCTAGACAGTATAAGTGAGATTCTTATGGAATAGGCAGCATTCCTTGGAACTTGAGTTCCAGAGAATCTATATATGGACATGTCTGAATATGTGGAGGCCTTCGAATTATGGATGAAGTTGTATGTTGTAGGTGACAAACTGATAATATAATTCTGGTCTTTTTCCCACTCAGTTAGATGTTATTTCATTAACTTTAGCTAGACTGCAGACAAGTTCTCCTGGTATCATTACAAATAGCAGAAGACTGAATCACTTTAAAATTTAATTTCAGACATTAAAAGGATCAAGGAGATGACAACTCCTATATTTTAACAGAGAAGAGGTATCTTGGAGGAGTTAATTTTCTTGGTAATTTGAGAATACTTTGTGATCTCATTTTGAAAATGCTATCACTCAACTATATTGATACAAAGAGTGGGGAGCTCTAGCTTTAATACTGCATTTTCTCTTTGCAATTTCTACCACATCATTTAACATCTCTCTCTTTTTCTTTATCTGTGTGCCTAGTGTTGCTGCTGACCTCCCTTGGAGGGATGTTGTAAGGCTTAAATCATTAATGATTATAAAGTACTTTGGAAATGGAAAGTAGTACTTCAGTGCTAACTCAAATGCACCTAGGAATTGAAGCATACATTGTACAAAGCAAAAGCATGTTGCAAAAATCCTTATGGGAGCTCAGATCAGCCAGATCTCCCACTCACATCGTAGTGAATTAGGGCTATGCATTTGAAATCACATCTGATGCAGCTTGGCTTGTGTGTGCTTCTGTTACAACATTATTTTGACAGTTTATGTGTTCATTTGTTGGACAATTTGAGATTCTTTGTAACCAAAGAAATCTAAAGTGCCTACTATAAACATTTTCCAAAGATAGTGTCAACCTGATGAATAACGAAGAATTGACATAGTGAAAAAAATGTTGAAATAGCATGTTTATTTTGCTTGCTTGGCAAGACATAACCAGAGCAATGATTCAGGAGGATTCATTTGACCAATTTTTAAGGTAGTAGTTTGGCAATCAATGTTCCTATCTCCCTATTTCTTTCTCACCTCTCTAGTATGGACAATAGTGCTCCATTTTCAACATTCTATCAAATATATAAACACCCCAGGTCCAATGGAAATCAACAATCTTATCTAATTTGTGCTAAGATTAAGACTAGAAATCAGGCATCTTGTCTTCTAGTTCAGTACTTTATATTTCAGTGTTCTTTGATCATTTCTAGAAATGACCTCAAAGGACTTTATCAGTTATTCATTTTCCTTAAAGTAACCTTAGACAAGGTTCCAGGATAACATTCATAAGCCAGGCTGGCCATGCAGTTAGTGTGTGAGGATGATCAACTATAATGTCTGTCATGTCATCAAACCCCAAAACCAACATATGTGGCCTACTTGGTTTGATGTTTATTCGTCCCTTATCCTCTACTTGTTTCCTTCACATAAGACTTTAACAGATCACAACAAGTACACTTCCTTCCTTTTCATTTTAAATGTACAGAAAAGTATGTAAAATTGAATAGGAATATCCGTTTAAAGAAGCTTCTGAAGTTTCCATTATCAAGGTATGTTTCAATTATATAATTGAGATTCTGTTAGATTGATAATTTAGATAGTATAAATTTATAATTTTACTTTCTAAATACAGATTCTTCCTCAATGATAAATATTTGATCATAATTCTTGGTCCTCTTATTTCTTCTCCTCCCCAATTACAGAAATTTTCCTACCACTTTGGGTATTACTAATGCTAATCTTTTTTTTATTGATATTGCTTTTATCTTATTGTATAGCCTTAGATAGGACAATCTCACCTTAAAAAGTCCAAGGTAGGACAGACATAGGGACAAGTATGGTTTAATTTTGCATTATTATTCTGGGTGATTGGGGGTCTAGTAAAAAGTTATCTTTTCTGTATGTTCAGGGAAAAAAACATTATTTCTGTTAGAAGATGTTAGAGTAATTAGGTGTCTCACTGCTCAGATGTGTCCTACAATAGGGATAACTTTGATCCAAACTTTGACTGTCAGTTTGTTTGTTTGTTTTGTATAAAAATGTTTGTATGCATGCTCTTTTAGAGAAAGTCAATTTTGAATCCAGACACACAACACTGATTTTTAAAATATGTGTACTCTTTACTCAACTACAGTCAAATTAATGCAATTCTGTAGTCTCAGTGGCTCTCTTTGTTTACCCTTGGTGTTAATGATCCCATGATATGGAATTAAGGACTAGAAACTTGGTGCTGGGGGGGCAGGCAGTGGCACACCTGGTTTAGCACACATTTTACAGTGGCACAAGGACTCAGATTTGAGCCCCCAGTCCCTACTTGCAGGGGGAAAGCTTTGTGAATGGTAAAGCAGGGCTGCAGGTGTCTTTCTGTCTTCCTATCTCCTCCTTCCCTTTCAATTTATGACTGTTTCTACCCAATAAATAAATAAAAATAATGCAAAAATGATTTTAAAAGTAGATGCCCATATAAAGAAAAAAAGAAAATTAATAACAAATAAAAAGAATAAGAGCTTTAAAAAAGTTGTTTAATCTGACCTGTAACAGAACCAGAAAACTATTCCTAGTCCTTCATTTAATGACCCCCTTACAATTGACTCTATTGTATACACATATTCATTCAGTATGCACTTATTGCACTTCTACACAGTGTTAGTCACTGTCTGAGGTGCTTGTATTTATCAATGAGTGAAACAAATATTTTTTTCCTATATTCTTTATCTTATGGTTCAATCAGACTGGAAAGTTAGGGATATTACTTCCATTAGGGTTAAGATCAGTATAATTCAATAAATATATATTTCAGATGCATGAATAAATTATGGCTGACTCCTCTTGAGCAAATTATTGTCCTCTGATAATTTCATTTACAGACTGTGAACCAGTGCTGTCCAACAGAACTTCCATTGCTGATAAAATGAGTGAAGCAGGACTGCAGGTGTTTATTTTTCTCCCCCTTCTGTCTTCCCCTCCTCTCTCAATTTCCCTCAGTTCTATTCAACAACAAAGACAGCAATAACAACCACAACAATAAACAACAAGGGTTACAAAAGGGAAGAATAGAAGAAAGATCAGCAATTTGTACTTTTTTTTTTTTTCTGATGAGTGGTTTATCACTTGGTTTAATGACATACAGAACTGACTATCAAAATCTCAAAATGTGGTAATACTTTGTTTAGCCATATTCAGGATGGTGTACAATTTTATTTGGACAAAAAACAAGTCTATGCAAACTCCTTAATGAATATTCATTTTCTCATGGCTTCATTTTTTCATGTCATACTTCATTTTCTTTTAAGTCAGTATTATCACCCCTAAAACCATAGCTCTTTCCCCCATGTACTGGTGTACTGCTATTCATTTTTTCCCTTTAAATATTTATTTATTTATTCCCTTTTGTTGACCTTGTTTTTTTATTGTTGTATTATTATTGTTGTTGTTATTGATATCATTGTTGTTGGATAGGACAGAGAGAAATGGAGAAAGGAGGGAAAGACAGAGGGGGAGAGTAAGAGAGACACCTGAAGACCTGCTTCACTGCCCATGAAGCGACTCCTCTACAGGTGGGGAGCTGGGGGCTTGAACCAGGATCCTTAAGATGGTCTTTGTGCTTTGTGTCACATGCGCTTAACCAGCAGTGGTACTACCCTACTCTTTCTTTCTTCTCTCTTTTATCCTCGACTCTTTTCTCCCTAGTCCTGACAACTTCTGATGTGTTTTAAATATACCAATTTAATTTGGCATAAATTGAGTTTTTGCTCTCTACAAAACTATAATCTTCATGCATGAAGAGATTTTTTTAAATATATTTTCTTTAAGATATTTATTAATGTATGTATTTGTTTATTTAATGAGAGAGAGAGAGAGAGAGAGAGAGAGAGAGCAGAGCCCTGTTCATCGGTGTTCACCACCATGGCTTTTGATGGTGCTGGGGATTGAACCTGGGACCTTAGTACCTCAGGAATGAATTCCTTTACATAACCATTATTATGTTTCCCCAACACAAATACTGGCTATCATATATTTTCTTACTTAAATTGTTTCTGGCACATAGAAAGTGATTGGTGAATATATGATGAATGATTTGGGGCTGGTAGGGATACACTGGTAGGATATAGACTGTAAGAGATGATTGTCATAGGTAAAACCTTATGAATATTTATATTAAGATTTTTTTGGCTATCACAACTAAGTATTTACTCAGTCCTATTACTTTTCTTCAGCTAGACTATATACCCTTATAGTAGATGAAACTATATGGTAGGCTTATTTCTGATTAATAAAAAGTAATTAGAAATGAATTGTGACACTATGTCACTGTCAAGCCTGACCATGACAGTCCACCTCCATAATTATTTATAATTTTTTTTCCTCTTCTGTGGCTTGAATACAGTTGATTCCTGATGCATCATTAGACCTCATTGTTGAGGTTGGCCAAGTGCATGAGAAGGAAGGTTCTTGGGGAGAACCACTTAATGGAAAAGCCAGGGCCAGGTTGAGCAGCTGGTTGAGGGAACACATGACAGTGTACAAAGACCTAAATTTGAGCCCTCATTCTACCCTACAGGTGGAAAGCTTCATGAGTGGTGAAGTAGTGTTGCAGATATCACTCTGCCTCTCTCCCTCTCTGTCACTCCCCTCCCCTCTTGATTCTGGCTGTCTCTATAAAATAAATATAATCATAAAAAGTTTAAAGGAATAAAAGCCTTTCCTGAAAACACAAACAATTGAATTTTTAATAATTACATTGTTATAATGATAGAAGAATTGAACTTGTCTAGATTAAATCACTGAGATTGCAGCCTGGGGTTTGGAACAGTAAGAGTGTTGGACTTAAAACATAGTTGAGTTCTATCCCAGACATTTCATGTGCCAGAGTGATACTATTTAAAATCAATCTCACTCTTTCTAGATAAACAAGGACTTAATTTGAAGAAGCAAGAATCTTAGACACCTATCATAGGGAAATTGTATTTATGTGTTGACAACTATAGTGTAAGCCATTAAACCGTTCAATAAAGTGAGCTAAAAATTCAAAGAACTTTTTTTGGGATTAAACACGTAGGGGCTGGTGTTGGCTCCTGCTAAAACACATACATCACCACATATGAGGACCTGGATTCAAGCCCCAGTTCCCCATCTCTAAGCAGTGCTGCAGATATCTCTTTTCTCTGTGTTGGTTTAATCCCCGCTGCTTAACACTGTATTCTATTTACATAAACCACTGTTAACTAAGCACTACCCTGCCTGCAGGGCATTGGTTTAATCCCCACTGGTTCATGATGTCTTTTTGCTCTGCTCCCTCTCATAGTACACCCTGATTTGCACCAGTCACTTTTCACTCCACCCTCTCTACATCACATCCTGTTTCCACCCTACTTGGCGAGTATATATATATATATATATATATATATATGGACAGGATTGTGATTATAGATAGTTTAGGTAGCTTGGCTTAGATTGTGCTACGTTCCGCATGAATAAAGACTGATCTGCGTACCACTCAGCCATGAGTCCCTGGTCTTGTCTCCCACCTGCGAAGCTAGTCCTGCACTCTCTTTTCTCCTTCTCTCTTAATGGTAAATTCATGATGCAGCCATGAAGTTGCAGATAAACCTGATGACAAATGGAAATAAATAAATAAATCATTGATTTTTATATTTGATATGCTGTCATAGTATTTAGTGTTTCTTTCATAATAGGCATGAGATTTTTATGTTTACTAAAAGAAGGATTCAAATTTTTTATTTTTTTTTATTTATGAAATGGAAATATTGCCCATAGGATAAGAGGGGTATAATTCCACACAATTCTCACCACCAGAACTCCCTATCCCATCCCCTCCCTTGAAAGTGTTAAAGTATAAAGCAGAACAAGTTGTTGACTAATCATAAACCTAAAGGCAAGAATATTGCAGATGAAGATTTGGGGTCTCTGTTTTGGAAAAAGATCGTAGGTCTATTTAAGCTATATTCCAAGGGGCCCATAACTTTACTAGTTTTTATCTGAGCCTGACATTTAATATGTAGGTGGACCCAAGGTATTGTCTGGGGATATGGTGTCATAGTTGGGAAAATTAAAGGATTAAATTAACATTGCTATAGAGTATTGCTACATTACTGAAATATATCAGTATGCTTCATTGTAGCTCAGTGTGAAATTTCAAGGAAAAGAGTCAAATGTAAAATACATTGAATATAAAACCCTTTATTTCTTTTTTTTAATATTTATTTTATTTATTTATTCCCTTTTGTTGCCCTTGTTGTTTTATTGTTGTAGTTATTATTGTTGTTGTCGTTGTTGGATAGGACAGAGAGAAATGGAGAGAGGAGGGGAAGACAGAGAGGAGGAGAGAAAAATAGACACCTGCAGACCTGCTTCACTGCCTGTGAAGCTACTCCCCTGCAGGTGGGGAGCCGGGGTTCGAACCGGGATCCTTATGCCGGTCCTTGTGCTTTGCGCCACCTGCGCTTAACCTGCTGTGCTATAGCCCTACTTTCTACTTTTTTTTTTAAAGATAGAATTTTTTAAAATATTTATTTTATTTATTTATTCCCTCTTGTTGCCCTTGTTGCGGCGCTACAGCCCGACTCCCAAAATCCTTTATTTCTTATCATTATCTTTTTCCTTCCATTATTTCTTTCCTTTTCTCCCTCCATTTCTTTTATTTCAATGAATTAACATCATTAATTATAGAAAATTCTTGGTTCTAGAGGATTTTTGTCCCACACTACATTTATCTTTTCACTTAATTTCTAAATTTCTTCTAGGAACCATTCAGTTTCAAAAATATTCAAAATTAATTCAATATTAGGTCAGGTAGAAAGCTCACCTGGATAGTGTCTGCCTTTGCCATATGCACAATCCAGACTCAAGCTGATAGCACTACATTAGATAAATCTTCTTCCTTGCTGTAATATCTTTCACTCTCTTCCTCCATCTGAAACCATAAAATAAAATAAATGAAATAATCAACTATGAGTAGCAAAGTCCTGATAATGAAATTAGCCAAAGCTACTAATTGAATGTGTATTCTTACTTGATCAGTGTAATAATGTCTGTTTTAAGGAAAAAAGAAAGCATATTCTTTCCTTTAGTTAATAGCTGTCAGAAGCTATGTACTCTGTCAGTTGGCATACATTCCTATACCATTACAGCTTTGGATATCATAAGCATGATGTTTAACACTTACCTGTAAGGCCTCACTTGTATTAACTATTAGAACTGGAGAGGCTCAGGTAAAGATTATAACAATAAATAACTGTGGTTATATTTGACTTTAGACTATGATTTTAAACATACTGATGTTCATCCCTAAATAGAGTTAACTTTTAGTTCTTATCTGAATGTAGCTAAGTGGAAGGAGATGCTGAATGACAGAAGAAACCTAGCTTGATATAAAATATTCCCATAACCTTTAATCACAAATACAAATTGATATTTATTCATGTGAGATTTCAACTTTTGATTGAAAGTTCTTGATCTCACATGGGATTACATACTAGGATTTAAGTACTATGCAGTTTCATTTAAATATGTATTTATCAAAAAACTCCACTAAATATAATGAATTATGTCTATTCCAGACATTTAATTTTAAATCTATATGTGGCTAGCATATTTAGTATTCTAACATTATCAGTCAAAAGCTGATAATTTGGTAACTTCTAAATTCATTAAAACAAGTAAAATAGTACAGGTTCTCGATACTGTGGAGATCAATTTGTATAGTAATGGAGACAGTTAATCTTCACATTTCTCCTTTGACTAATTTAACTGGAGTTTTTCTTCCCCCACCTTCTTCATGCATTGACTGCAGTGGATTTATAACATTAATGTAAATATAGTATAATATGTATCCAAAGGAGTTTATGTATGGTGAAGGTGGGGGGAGGAAATTTTCACTATCTTTCCAAAGATCCTCAAAGCATGAGTCTGATGATTTTCATTCCTTTTGATCAAGAGAGTACTGGTGAAGATATTCCCTCTGATGTTTAGGTGTTTTTAAATCGTCCCCAAAAGGGTAGGACTAGCATCTTTACTAAGAATAAACCATCAAATTGCTAAAGCATATATAAAAATGTCAGTAGATAGCAGGGGTAATTAACTCAAATAAGGAAATTATATATTTTTTCGTATTTTACTAGTATCCTAAGGAATATAAAAACATATATCAAAATGACATCAGTTCCAGAGACTGCACTGGAATTTCATTATATATGTTTGACTAAGTTATTAGTCATGTGATTGAACTTAATCCCTTGCCTCCTCCTTAGAGCTCAAACTAGCCCAGATTAGTCCCTATCTTAAAGCTATCTCTGGGCAATCTTACATTGTCCTCTTTAATTAGCAACAACATTTCTAGCACCTCAGAAATTCTGTGGTTTAAAAATTTCCATACTAGACACTCGATGTTATATATATTTAAGTGTCTTCAAGAAGATAAACAAATTCATCTGTGGTTCTTGAGAAGTTTTTAGTTGTCCTATTGTTACAACAATCTTATGAAAAAACATTAGATTTTAGTTCTCATCTAATCTCTTAAAAGCTGTGTTATTTTATTCTTATTAATGATAAGATTATAGTCCTTCCCAAGTCACATCACCTTCCTAGCTTCAGTTCCCTCTTACTTAAATGACATTTAAGGTTTCTTTCTTCTACTCTTAACCTCCATAAGTGATGTTCCTTGGGCATGACTTATATCATAAATGAAGGTCATACATGATTTAGCCCAAAGTTTGAGAGTCATGCCTTAAATTCAAACTATATCAAATTCTAGCTATATGATTTGGGACTACATATTGAACCTCTTACTGCTTCAAATTTATTTTTGTAGTGAATTATAAATGCCTCTTTTATAGTGCTATGAGAGAATAAAATATTATAATGCAGGTATAAGCTTTAACATGGATTACTGTCAGAAGTACAGTGAAAAACTCAATAAATGTTGCTGCTCAATAAATGTGCTCATTTTGCACAATGGCTAGCATGTAGGACTTAAAGTCATGGGGTTCAAAGTTCAATCACCAGCCTCACATATGCCAGAGTGATGTTCTCTTTCTCATCCTGTTTCTTGTGTTAACAGATAAAGCACTATTTTAAAGCCTCAATAATGCATCAGTATTATGATATTAAAATCAGATTATCGGGAGTCCTGCGGTAGCACAGCAGGTTAAGTGCATGTGGCACAAAGCATAAGGATCAGAGTAAGAATCTCTGTTCCAGTCCGAATCCCCACCTGCAGGGGGTTTGCTTCACAGGTGGTGAAGCAGGTCTGCAGGTGTCTATCTTTCTCTCCTCCTCTTTGTCTTCCTCTCCTCTCTCCATTTCTCTCTGTCCTATCCAGCAATGACATCAACAACAACAGCGACAACAACAATAAAAATAAAAAAACAAGGGCAACAAAAAGGAAACAAATAAATATTTTAAAAAATCAGATTATCTCTAAAATAACAGTTGAATACATTAGATATCTGTAGAAGTAAACTTTATTTTGATTAAAAAGTATTAACCATCCTATCACTAGCTTAGTTTAAAAAATATCTATATACAGAATTTAAGGGAGAAAAAGAATAGCATCTGCTCAACTGTGAAATACACTGTTAAGAGCATTTTCATTGTCATGGAGCAATTATGAACTGAGTATAGAGTAAAACAAACATTGCATGCAGGTCAGCAGATAATAACACAAGTCTTGAAATGGAAGACCTTGGGTAGCAATTATATAATCAATGACTAAGATAAGATGGGTTTTTTTTTTTTTCCTTTTTATTAAAGAAAGGATTAATTAACAAAACCATAGGGTAGGAGGGGTACAACTCCACAGAATTCCCGCCACCCAATCTCCATAACCCACCCCCTCCCCTGATAGCTTTCCCATTCTCTATCTCTCTGGGAGCATGGGTTTATATGTAAACTGTTGAATGTGAATTAACTTATTTACCTAATTAATGAACATTTATTCTAGGTCAATTTTCATGTTACCCTGTTCCAACCTTGGAACTTTGAATGCCATAACAAACAAGATATTAAAAATTGGGAGTTGGGTGGTAGTGCAGCATGTTAAGTGCAGGTGGTACAAAACACAAGGACCGGAGTAAGGATCCTGGTTTGAGCTATTGGCTCCCCACCTACAGGAAGGTCGCTTCACAAGCCGTGAAGCAGGTCTGCAGGTGTCTTTCTCTCCCCCTGACTGTCATCCCCTCCTTTCTCCATTTATCTGTCCTATCCAACAATGAGTCATCAGTAACAACAACAGTAATAATTACAACAATAAAACAAGGGCAACAAGAGGGAAGAAATAAATATTTTAAAAAAGATATTAAAAGTTATATGATCCCTCTGGAAAATTTCAGTTACTTTAATGTTTTTCTATTTTTGTGTGATATATTTTATTGACAATTAAGAATATATCTTTAAATTTAATTTACTTTTCTAATGAACTAATATAGCAAGAATAAGTTGTAATTAGTACAAATGTCATTATTAGCTTTTTTTCAAAGATTTGTCATGAAATAATCAGTTCAAATCTCACATTTGCACTGATTTTAATTTTCTTTTTTTAATTATCTATATTTTATTTATTGGATAGAGACAGCCAGAAATATAGAGGGAAAGGGGTGATAGAGAGGGAGAGACAAAGAGACACCTGGAACATTGCTTTACCACTCGCAAAGCTTTCCCCCCTAGGGACTGGAGACTCGAACCCAGGTCCTTGAACATTGTCACATGTGTACTCAGTCAGGTAAGCCACCACCAAGTCCCCTAATTTTAATTTTCTTCACTTGTGTCCATGTAGTAGAAATGGTATTTATAACATAAAGCTAATCAGTCATGGTTATTAAGACTATTGATATTCAGATAATAAATATTTGGTTTATTACTGATTTATTAGGTATATACATTTATATGTTATAATGCCTATATATATATATATATTTTTTATTTAAGAAAGGATTAATGAACAAAACCATAAGGGAGGAGGGGTACAACTCCACACAATTCCCACCACCCAATCTCTGTATCCCACCTCCTCCCCTGATAGCTTTCCCATTCTCTATCCCTCTGGGAGCATGGACCCAGGGTCATTGAGGGTTGCAGAAGGTAGAAGGTCTGGCTTCTGTAATTGCTTCTCCGCTGAACATGGGCGTTGACTGGTCGGTCCATACTCCCAGTCTGCCTCTCTCTTTCCCTAGTAGGGTGTATGTCTGGGGAAGCTGAGCTCCAGGACACATTGGTGGGGTCTTCAATCCAGGGAAGCCTGGCCAGCATCCTGGTAGCATCTGGAACCTGGTGATTAAAAAGAGAGTTGACATACAAAGTCAAACAAATTGTTGAGCAATCATGGACCCAAAGGTTGGAATAGTGGAAAGGAAGTTTTGGGGGGTACTCACTGCAAACTCTAGTGTACTTCTGCTTTCAGGCATATATTTTGCAGTAGTTTATGGATACGTGTGCACATAAGCTCTCTCTCACAGAAACTGGTGTATATCTAGGTTATGGGACTTTTTAGAAAGTGAACCACCTGAGATGAAATTAGAGTGTACTATAAAAGGAAAGGTCTCACCCGAGTAATGAAGCTGAAGGGTTGTCATTCCACTCGTGAAGTCTCTGGACACAGTCTGAGGTGAAGCATGTTGAGGTGGCAATCGTTGCGTTGGTTAGGTTGTGATCTGCGGATGCAATATTATTTGGTATGGATTGGGAGAGGCATACGGGAAAGTGGGCCCTATCCAAGGGTTCCAGGACTGGGGGAAGTAGGGGCTCTATAGTGGAGATGTGAGGTTCCTGCTGTCTTAGGGTTCCAAAAGACAATCGATAGTTAATGTTATCATCACATTATTTGGTATAATGCCTATATTTTAATTTCTCCTTAACTCCCTTTTTTTTTAGTATGAAGCTCTTAAGCATATAGTTATATTTATGTAACTATAAAATGAGCAGAGCACTTTTCTATTGTTTGGATAAATTGATCTATGAAAGCAAAAATGGGGACCAGAGCTTTACTTTTTTTTTCACTCTTTAGTATTTTCACTCAGGTAATATAAGCATGGAGTGCTAATAGTGGGAATGCATTGTATTGCCTTTGTAAGAGTGGTTAAAAATGAGATTATCTTTTATAGGGAAAGATATCACATGTTAAAAAGTAATAAATGTACACAGTATTGAAGGAGTTTGAAAAGAAGAGATTTGAGGAGGGTTAAGTGATCAGACAGATAATTTATTAAACACATAACTAAATTTCACACTGACACTAATCTCAAAGAAGTCAACTGCTGCTGGCCAACACTTTGGTCAAAAATTTAAAAAGCTTTAGCAAATACATATATTATAAATATTTCTGAATTTAATGACCATGGAAATTGCTTAAAAATATCATTTTATTCAATTAAATGCACACAACAGTTGCCTACAATACCTTAATCAATACATGTATACATTATTTTAATTTCAAGTTCCTGGTTTGGACATTGTAATATATTTATATCAAATGTAATTTTCTCAGAAATTGGAAAATTTGGTAGAATATGCAGCACCTCTATATACTACTTTTCATATATTCTTATTCCTCATTCAGATATATGGTTTTCAGATGTGTTTTCTCAATCTGTATATTGTTTCTTCATCATTTAACTTGGCCTTTTTACAGTGCAAACTTCAGTTGAATCTAACTTATGAATGTTTATTTTGTGAACTGTGCATGTACTGCTTTATTTAGGAAGTTTTCACTAAGTTCTAGGTTCTGAGGATTTCCTTAAGTTTTGCACTGAAATATATGCTTAAATGTGTAATCCAATTGAGTTGAAAACTTTTATAAATGTAAAATTTAAGTTTAAATTTTTTATCTGTTTTGACCATGGACATACAACTACTATGGCAACTTTTTTTTTTTTTTAGGCAGGGAGCGTTAAGGAGGGAGTCAATAGCATTGACAAATAAAGTTCATCATCCTTCTTTAGCCCGGCTTTCTCTTTCTGTTTCTCTTAACCTCTTCACCTTCTTCCCCACAGATAATCTTAGCAGTATTCACTGGCTTATGCTCAGATTGTATTGTCTGGTCATTAAGTTTTATTCCTTATATTACACACATGAGTGAAATAACCCAACCTTGTTCTTATCATTTTGATTTATTTTACTTCTCATAATCACTTTGCTGTAAGTGGCAAATTTTCATTTTTTTCTCTTGATGAATAGTATTCTATTGAGTGTATACACCAAAGCTCTTTAACTGTTCATCTGTAGATGAAAATTTCAGTTGTTTCCATTTTCTTAGCTATTATACACAATGCTTCAATATTTATGAATATAAATGTCTATATGTTAGTTTTCTCATATTATCAGCTATCTAGAAGTGGGATTTCTGGAACAGATAGTAGTTTTACTTTTCACTTCTTAAAGAGAGAGAGAGAGTATGTGAATAATTATCTATAAAAATAATGATTTCACTTTTTCATCTCCAAAAACTATTCCTTCTATATCTTGTTTCTATTTGCTGCATTCCTTCTTTCACCATTACTGATAATTATTGTCATAAAAGCAACATTTGACAAATATACTATTCTTTCTCTAGTAAGCTTTTATTGTAATATAATAAAAACTACTTAACCATACCTAGGTGTATATATTATACCTCAATGATCAGTGTATTCATCTTTCTAATTAGTCTCTTGATTAATGTAGCTATATAATGATTTAAAATCAGGTAGAGTGATAATTTCTAATTTATTCTCTTTCACAGTTATTTCAGCTATTTGAATTTCTATGGCATATAAGTTTTAGAATACATTTCTCTACGTCTACAAATAATCTTTCTAAGATCCTGATGGAAAATGTATTAAATGTATATATAATTTAGCTGAAATTAATTTTATATTAAATCTGCTAATCCATGATCACAATATTGTTCTCTTTTTATTTATATATTTAATTTAATCTATCATCTAAGTTTTCATTATGAAAATTTGTCTATATTTCTTTTAAGTCATTACCTGATTTTTGTCTGTTAAAATTTTTATTAGTGACTTAATAGTGATTTATAATATCATAAAATTACAGAAGTACAGCACCCACCACCACAATTCTGCTCTCTCCCAGAACTACTTTTCTTTTTCTATTTTACAAGTTAATGTGTTTTAGTTTTTTTATATAACACATATGAGCAAAACCATTCAGTAGTCAGCTTTTAGAGAAGAAGGTCATTTTGTAACAAATAAAAACTATAGCATTAGAATTATTCAGAAACAAAACAAAAGCTTCTTGCTATTGTCTTGGCCATACCCCCTCCCTACATTTCTTTTATAAAATGCAGATTCAGGGATGGCAGGTAGCATAATTGTTATGCTAAAGACATTCATGACTGAGACTCCTAGGTCTCAGGTTCAAGTCAAGGTACACCCATAAACCAGAGCTGAGCAGAACTCTGGTGGAAAGGAAAGGAAAGGAAAGGAAAGGAAAGGAAAGGAAAGGAAAGGAAAGGAAAGGAAAGGAAAGGAAAGGAAAGGAAAGGAAAGGAAAGGAAAGGAAAGGAAAGGAAAGGAAAGGAAAGGAAAGGAAAGGAAAAAGGGAAGGGAAGGGAAGGGAAGGAAAGGAAAGGAAAGGAAAGGAAAGGAAAGGAAAGGAAAGGAAAGGAAAGGAAAAAGGAAA